>NW_010564330.1:0-326 GCF_000687285.1 Phaethon lepturus | reverse complement strand
TACTGAGCATGACGTTATATGGTAGGGAATATCTCTTTGGCCAGCCTGGGTCAGCTGTCCCAGCTGTGTCCCCTCCCAGCTGCCCGTGCACCCCCACCTGCTCGCTGCAGGACAGCATGAGAAGCTGGACTGTCCTTGACTGCTTAGCAACAACTCAAAACATCAGCACCTTATCACCATTTTCACATCCCAAATCCAAAACATAGCCTCACACTAGCTTCTGTGAAGAAAACCAGCTCTATCCTGGCTGAAACCAGGACATCCACCATGAGCTCACACCCACATCCATGAACTCCTCCAACATGGGTCCTTCTCACAGGCTGCAG
>NW_010564329.1:0-6168 GCF_000687285.1 Phaethon lepturus | reverse complement strand
TTAGTTTCTGCCAAATTGTTCTGCCTTTTAATGCAACACTTTACTGGAGAGTTATTTATCTTTTCTCACGCAATTATTGTTGTCATTCTGGAGGACTGATTGTCTCATTTGCTATGAACACCTCAGTGGTTATCCCTTGACTTGTCTTGGATGTGATACAGTCTTTTCCTGCAAATTACTACATTTGGTCTGCTGGAATAGATTTACTGTCCATCCAGTTCAACACCTTTTCTACAGAAAAGCTGTTTGTATTGACCAAAACCACCACAGATGGTGAAATCTTTTCCCTTTAGGTGATATTGAAGTCACCTGCTCATGAAGATCTCTTCTCAGATCCCAGTAAATATCAGATTAGGATTTCAGACATAAGATTTTGTTTGCTTTCAATATTTCTTCATTGGGGCTAATTTGTAAAATGAAAACACAAACAATTTTCCCTATAAATATATTTTTTTTAATTTGGTACATTTATAATTAAGCTGCACCTACACATCTTTCTTTGGCTCCAGCTACCCCATGAAAGAAGTTTATCAGCCCCAGGCCATCACTTGGTTGATTATCCCTGTCAGTGAATGGCTGAGGTGACCTTTGCCTCAGATTTGCCAGCTGATATACTCATTTTATTGCTCCCTAGTCTTCCTCACAGAAGCTAAGCCATGTCAATTTAAAACATTTAGATAGGGCCGCTGTCACATTATTTATTTTGAATGAAAGTTTGTGGAGCAGATCAGCTGGCAAACTGGAGAGACCATAATCTCCAGGAGGTGGGACGTGGCAAGATGATAGAGACCGGGACTGATACCTCTGCAGTGGCACACCAGAACCTCACGAGGTCATATGTCTGTGTGGTCAGTTGTAATGAGATTTTTTGTTATGTTCCTTGGCAGGATATTTTTATTTGGAATCTATGATGAAAGGAGACCTCTGGGCTCTCTCTCCCTTTAGTTACAGGAGTTACTGGTTTCCATGCTTGCATTACACAGTTTGAAATGGTGAATTACAGAAGTACTCCATATTCACCCACTACTCATTACAACAGGGAAGTAGAGTCCCCATTTTCCAGGTGATGAAGGAAGAGTACCACTGTCTTTTTTTCTGCCTTGAAAATTGGTGCAAATACATTAGTAGTTTGTGGCAGCAGGACCAGAATGTTTTTCAGCTGGCTAACGATGCCCATTTCATCACAGTTCTCTCTTTTAGTTGTTCAGCTGGTAGCAGAGCATTACCAGCAATTTACATTTCATCTCATCACTGATGAAATGAAATTTACCTGGTTAACATCTCTGTCAAAGAACAATGGAAATATTCTCTAAAATACTGTTCTTGGCTCAATAGGATCGATTAAATATAAATGCCTGTTATTGTTCTGTGTTTCAATGTGTCTGGCTAGCTGCTAGTTCTCAAGCTGCTTGAAATTTTATTGTGCACCATCATTTTTTTTTTTTCCTTTTACCTGAAACTGAAAAATTTGGAAACCAAAAGAAGAAACAAATTTTATTTTATATTACTAGCTATTGCTGTTAGACCGCACATTTTAATAATGGTACCATTTTGTATTCTGGGAATTCATGGTGGTATTATTCAAATATACTTTGATTTTAAACTGGCAGAGGCTTGACAGATGTTTCTTGTTCTTCTCCTTGTCTGTCAGAAATCAGCCAACCTGAACAGCAGACACTTTGCCTCCCATTCTTCTGTAGACTAGTTGTAAGTTATGTATATATAGGCTTGCATCCTGGAGAAATGAATGAAAAATTTTCAGTGTCAGAAACATTAATTTCAATGACGATATGGCAACATCAGCTGAGAGTATGCCTTAAGAAGTTTTGGGCTATTGCTCTAATCACTAGTCCATGTGAGAGTGAGCTGAGTCTCGATCTTCACTTCTGGGCTTAGCATTTTAAAGTCAGAGGAGACCATACTACCGTTACCATGCCTGGCTGCCAGTATGGAAAGCAGCACATCAGATGAAGTGTCACCCCTTCACATTTTGGTGTATGTGGAGAGCCAGGAACTGTATGTAGAAGGAACTACGCAGAAGCCAGGTTTTTAAGGAACTTTCATCTAAATAGAAACATTTCTAGAGAAAAAGCAACCATATAACCTATGTTGCGGAAGGCACAGAATATAGTATGCGTGCCAGGTACCAGTCCATAGACTCACCTTCTGAGTAGCAGGTTACATCTGGCTTTTTGGATCTTGACTTAGAATGTAGGAATGGTAAAGTTTGCCTAAGTCTTGGACTTAGATTTTATGTCTCAGGCATCGTCACAGCAGAAGTCCACAAAACCAAGTGCCTCCTAACCTTGCAATAGTATGAAATCTTCAGGCATACACACCTTCACAAATGAAAACACAGAGTTATTTTCCATGTTGTTTGAATGGTGTCTTTTGCAAGTAGCTGCATTTGGATAGCTACTGGAATCCAGAGCCTAGAGGCTCGTTGTCTGTTTTCATCCACACAGCTTCCTCTGTAGGAGCACAGGGGTCTTACAGGTGTGAGAACATCGCTGCCTGACAGTGCTTTGAACAAAGCACAGTTAGAGGATATTCAGCTGATTTTTATATTCAGTAACCCAGTGTTCAGATGTAGGACATTTAAGTCCAGTTCCATTCCTTGCCATTGTGGGAAGCAAATTGCTGAACCAAAGTTGAAGGAGAAACTCTGGCTTGTGTCTCCCCAAACAGAGGGCCTGGCTGGAGTAGAAAAGTGTGTCTTTTCTTTCCAGACACACTACACAGGAAGTGTTTCTAATGTTTGCCATCATCTCTGTTATTTATCTTACATTTATTGTAAAGAAAGTTTCAGAGCAAAGAGAGACCCCTCTGTCTTTTGGAGCTCTGTCTTGGTCTACCTAACTTTCCATTTGGAGCTGAGACTTAGGATAGTTGCACAGTAGCATTGACAGGTCTGTTTATAACTGAGCATCTTGCATTGAACAAATGTTCTTATTCTATTACTTTTAATCAGCCCATAGATTACTTTGTCTCGATTCTCCAGCTGGGGTTGCTGGTATGGTCATAACAGACATTAGCTAACTTCTGTAAACCTCATGATCCATGAAACCTGGGTTGGGTGGCTTTCTAAAGGAAACTCGTATGATGTAATAATGCAGATGAGACACTCATTAACAGGTAACTTGAGTAATATCTGAGAGAATTATTTCTTTTCCTGAATACCAGCTCTTTCCAGAGTATTTATGTAACACCAAATTGGTTTGAAAGTGTTTCACGTAGGGCAAGACTGGGCTTTTTCATGTATTTTGATACTGTTTACAGTTTTTTGTTCAGAGGCCCATTTTGCAAAGACAGAAAATCACCAAAACCTCATCTAAATGCTGCATTTTAAAAAAATTATTGTTACATGAAAGTATGGAAAGTTATTCCAAAGCCTGACATTTTGTGTAAGTAAAACCTTGTGTTGCTTTTAATTTATTTTGGCCTTTTGTGGTGGGGTTTTCTGTTGGTTTTGGTTGGTTGGTTGGTTGGTTTGCTTTGCTTTCTTCCCTCTTGGACCACTAAGAGTTGCTCTGGTGTTACTCATTCCAAGGCATTTATTTGCTACTAAAAATATTAATGGACAACTTATGAATTTAAAAACATACTTAAGTCTTCTTCATTAATGAAGGTAACTAGAAACATACAGATAAGGTTTAATTGCTAAAACACAAGTTGCCTTAATTGTCTGATCACTACTGGGCATATCTGTGGCACTGAGAAGGTGTCCCAGCTTGGCAGCCCAATAAACTTATGAAATACTAATCAGTTAGTATTGTACATAAAACCACAAATATGTGCATTTGTTATTGCTAACTATAATATAGATAAGCATTTATTCTACCTAATGTGTCAGTTTTGTTTGATGTCTAAAATACATTGGTCCAGTAATAATGATGATAAGCATCTTTTTTTCTGATTATCTAATTGTCTTATTTTACAAACCTCTCATTCAGAAAGTAATGATAAAGGCACAAACCAGGTCTAAATATGAGCAATTCCTACTTTTCTATGTCAAGTCTCTTAAGGATGTTATATTATATGCAGTACTGAAATAATAAAGAAATGAGAAGTTGAAGGAAATCAGTAATACTCTTGACTACTTAGTGCTTTTAGACTAATACACATTTTCATCTATTAGACTTTCTGGTTTGGAAGACCCAGGGACTTTATATGTTTTCTGCATAATGTTTGGCACAATAGGGGAAATGACCTAGTCTGAGGTAAATAACGTTGGAAAACAGATAATTCTACTAGACAGCCATAACAAGGGAAAATTAATGAGACATCTTCACAGAGAGTAAAATACACACAATCCAGAAAATGTACTAGCCAAGAAAATTTTTCTTTCTGAAAGTTTTCTTTTTACAAGAAGAGTAAGTGCATTTTTTTGTAGTTCTACATGCATGAATATATTAGCAGAATTATTGAAAACTCTTTTGGGCTTACATATAAAAATATTTGTATGCCTCTTCCTGTATAAAAAAAACGACAGTCCTCTCCTTTCTTGGGTCCTTACACTTCCAATGGCAGGGATTAACTTTAAAGCAGCCATGAGAGTTTTAATGTATGGGAGCACAGCAGAAGGAAACAAAAAAGATTGAGAGTACTGAAGCTACGGAAATTCTCTAGGTCATCTGGAACATCTGTAAATCATATGCACCTTTCTCATGGTCATATGGAACAGGTAGGAACAATCTCACGTTCGCAGGCTCTGGTCCTCACGAGGGACTTCAGTCACCCTGATACCTGCTGGAGGGACAACACAGCAGGGCATAAGCAATCCGAGAGTTTCCTGCATTGGCGAGAACTTCCTCCTCCAAGTGACAGAAAAGCCAGTGAGAAGCGGTGTTCTGCTGGCCCTCATACTCACCAACAACAATGGTATTCCCTGGGGACGTGAAGGTCAAAGGCAGCCTTGGCTGCAGTGACCATGAGATGGTGCAATTCAGGTTCCTGAGGGCAGGGAGGACGGTGAAAAGCAAGCTTACAACCCTGGACTTCAGGAAAGCAGACTTTGGCTTCAAAGATCTGCTTGGAAGAGTCCCATGGGATAGGCCCTGGAGGGAAGAGGGGCCCAAGAAAGCTTGTTAATATTCAAAGATTGCCTACTCCAGGCTCAAGAGAGCTCCACCCCAACAAACAGGAAGTCGGGCAAAAATGTCAGGAAGCCTGCATGGATGAACAAGTTGTTCCTAAACATACTGAAACACAAAAAGGAAGCATACCAAGGGTAGAAGCAAGGACAAGTCATTTGTTAGGAATACAGAAACATTGTCCAAACATCAGAGGTGAAATTAGGAAAGCTAAAGCCCAAATGGAATTGAATCTCATGAGAGACATCAAGGACAACAAGAAAGGGTTCTATAAGTACATGGGAGACAAAAGGAAGACTAGGGAAAATGTGGGCCCATTGCTCAATGGGATAGTGGACCTATAGTAATGTAGTGGTTACAGAGGATATCACAGAATCACAGAATCACAGAATCACTAGGTTGGAAAGGACCTTCAAGATCATCAAGTCCAACCATTGATCCAGTGCCACCATGTTCCCTAAACCATGTCCTGAAGTGCCACATCCACAGGTTTTTTGAACACTTCCAGAGATGGCGACTCTACCACCTCCCTGGGCAGCCTGTTCCAATGCCTGACCACCCTCTCAGTGAAGAAATTTTTCCTAATATCCAATCTAAACCTCCCCTTGGCGCAACTTGAGGCCATTTCCTCTTGTCCGATTGCTAGTTACTTGGGAGAAGAGGCCAACACCCACGTCACCACAACCCCCTTTCAGGTAGTTGTAGAGAGCGATAAGGTCTCCCCTCAGCCTCCTCTTCTCCAGACTGAACAACCCCAGTTCCCTCAGCTGCTCCTCATAACACTTGTGCTCCAGACCCCTCACCAGTTTCGTGGCCCTTCTCTGGACACACTCCAGCACCTCAATGTCCTTCTTGTAGTGAGGGGCCCAAAGCTGAACACAGGATTCAAGGTGTGGCCTCACCAGTGCCGAGTACAGGGGCACAATCACTTCCCTACCCCTGCTGGCCACACTATTTCTGATACAGGCCAGGACGCTGTTGGCCTTCTTGACCACCTGGGCACACTGCCGGCTCATGTTCAGTCACCTGTCAACCAGCATCCCGAGGTCCCTTTCCACCGGGTAGCTCTCCAGCC
>NW_010564328.1:30333-35836 GCF_000687285.1 Phaethon lepturus | reverse complement strand
ATTTGACACTAAATCACTTCCACATTGCAGGCCTACTGGTGAAAATCTTCCCACTTTGTTCAGAGCAAATTTGGGACACAGAGATACATAAACATAGATATGTTTATGACTTATGGTTCCAGAGCTGATAATAATGGATTCATTGATTTATTGATTTATATAAGATCTATATACACCAGTACATTACTGCAGGAAACATTCAGAAGTAGGATTTAATATCTAGCTTATATATCCTATCTAATATATATCTAGTATCCACGTATATGTGCAATGTATCTTATTTATATGAATCAGGAAATGGCACAGAAATTCCTTCAACAGGAAAACAAGAGCTGTCCTTACTTCAGAGAGATAAAAAGAACTAACTTAGTTATCAGACAGGGGAAGCAGCAACAGAAAAGAGTTGCAGTGGGGAGTTAGAGTCAGGAGGACACGTAAAAGCATCTGCCAAAGCGTAATACGTTTGTTCTGCTCAAAATCCCATTTGTCGAGTCTTTTACCACAAAAGGAGGCATTAAGTTTGTTCGTTGCCCCAGATGATGCATATTTCTGTGATTTTCTTACGTCTCACCACAGACGTTGCGGTGAGTTGTGGAGAGTTGCTCCTCACTTCAAAAGACCCACCATTTCTTTTTATCATTAAAGCAGCTAAAGCCAGAAAGGGAGCTGCCACTCTCTACAGCCCACCAGGAGGGTGTACCGGGGGTAACCACTGCTTCTCACATCGAACCAGGGTCACGGGCAGAAGAGATGCACACAGGAAATTAAGCGAGCCATGGTTAGGAGATGGTGAGAAAAGACTAAGATGAGAAAGTGGTGAAAGGCAGCAGGCAGTGGTGATGAGGCTGGGAAACAGAGGAGCTGAGAGAAAAACCTCTTAACCCTGGAAGAGGAAGGTAAATGGAGCCCCCACGAGTGGCCAAGAGGAAGGAGGAATGTGGCTGTATCTCTATCCCAGGCTGGATGTGACCCTTAAAATTTCACACCCTATTGGGACAGGCAGTTTCCCCTGTAAAGGCTTAGAAACCAGAACTGAAAGTAAAACACTACACACATTTACAACATCAGAGGATGTTGTACACCAAGGAGTGCTGGGGACCTGACTCATACTTTGAACACCGTAATGATGGCAATATTGTGACACTACCGGCTCCAATTTACTGTAACGGAATCCTCACGGTACGCGTGGAGGAAGAACACAGTTGCAAACACTTTCATGGCTGGTTGAATGGCTCAGTCCTCTTTCAGATGAAGATAATGGGAAGAAAAATTCCATTTACTTGATCATTGTGTACCCAGGCATTATTGGAATCCACAATAAAAGGTATTCTTAGTTACTTTTATTACTGATCAACATTTTCAAACCAGACCCTGGAGTAAGATCCAAATCCATCTTCAAGGTTTTTAAGCAGTTTTGGCCCAATTTGATACAGTTGCCACTGATTTTTATATAAGCACCCATTAAACATTTAAATGGTTTCTGCAAAATTTGATCAAAACCGCACAAGAGAGCCAGTGCTGGATGTAGAACTATTTGTGCAATCAGATAGTAGAAATTAAGCAGGATGATTTTTAGCTGCAAAGTTTGGTTCCAATAACAGTTCCCAGCTTCCCAAAAATCTACAGAATTTAGGGCCATTTGGAGGTTCAGGGGAAACACCTTACGGCATGAAGCTGTGGATGGAATTTAAATGGAAATTACTTATACCCTGTCTTATTCTATGCCAACCTTTAGTGTTATTCCATAAAGCCAATCCTAACATAAATGTAAACGTGTCAGCATTGCATGAGCGGTGTCAATGCATCTGTCCTTAGATAGATGCAGTTGCTGAAGGACCCCTACCAACGACACTCTTCTGATGGTAATCTGTGTACCTTGGACCCGACATAATACGCTGTTTGTATCCAGAACTTCTCTACCAGCAGTCGACAAAACAAAATACCTCCAATAAAATATGCAGCTCTCACGGAGCCCAAAAGATGGTCAAGAGAGGGTAAGAAACAGCTGAGAACTAACAGTCCCTGAATATAAAGCCTGTAGGAAGTCAAGTCCATCCTGCCCGTTGCTTTGACAGCTGTAATACTTACTGAACCCTTTTGCCACTTTGGACACAGGGATGCCACTATTCATACCTTCTACGTAATTCGTTGTTAGCCCTGCTTTCCGGTTCCTATTTATTAAATTACTGCTTATCCTTTTTTATATCTGTGTTCAAAACAGAGGAACACAGGGATAGGATTTAGCAAAGCAAGAAATAGGTCATGGTTCAGCTGCCCCAGGCTACATTGCAAACTGAAATAAAAGACTGCAAAGATGCCTGTCACCAAAATCATCCTAATCTAGGAGTACCAAAAGTACACTTCATGTTACAACAATTCATGTTACTAAGAAAATATTTGCTATTCCAATGCAAAGGCCACTATTGACATCACCAAATTTTATCTTCTGTCATTACAGATCCAAGCTTTTAAACGTTGTTTTCTTTAAAATACTGGACAACATCATGCTTTTTAAGACCAAGAAGTCTGGCTGGTGTTTTCCAGAGCATAACCAACTCCAACCACTCTTCCTTACCCTCCTCTTCATTAACCAAATGTTACACACTATGCTTACAAGCATGAAGCAAGGCTGCGTGCATTTTCCCCGGAGGAGATGGTTGCTGTTGGCAGCCTGCGCACAGGGAACCCATGTCAGCACCTCCCTGGCCTACAGGCTGCTGTTGAGGGTCTCTGCTTACAGTCAGGGCAGCATTTGGTCTACAGCAGGTCCTCTTCCTCCACTACTTCCCAAACCCCACTGCTCTCCCATTGCAGTACCACTAGTGATGCTGTGGGGTTGCATATTTTGATACCACAGACACCACTTAGTTCAACAATTTAGATGAAAGAGGTTTTCCCATCATTCTGAAATGTTATACAAGCTGCTATTTAATGACTACTGGCTGGTTTTTTTAGCAAAGTAATGGCTACAGCTGCAAGTATGGGATTTTACTTGTCTTAAAGAATTACTTTTTATTTCTGGCTTTATGATTTCCAGCCTTTGTAACACACACCTCACATTTCATCAAGTCTCTGATATGCCCTAATATTAAAAGAAATCAAAACCAAAACCAAAAACAAAGCAAAAAAACCCCCAACAAAGTCAAAACAATCTGGAGTGAACCCCACGAGGCTGGCCGAGGAAGGTGCACCATCTCATCATATGCTTTAGGACCTGCCCTGCTCGTGTCTTGCCAAGAACAGTTAAGATTATACCTCCCAAAACACACCTGCTCTTCACAGCCTGTTCCCCATACGCAGCAGGAAAATGGTGCATTTATTGCCAAGCCCTGAACTGCAAATTAAAGACAGCAGCACCGGGTGTGACCTCCTCGAGGGTCCGGGAACCCGGGGGCATACACCGCCTCTGACAGCTGAGGGGCTGCCGCCGAGGCCGCGGCACAGACCGGGGTCTCCCGCGTGCGTTGGCTCGTGCCACGCGGAGCAAAGCCAGGCATCACCTCCGGGCGCGGGTGGAGAGCTGACCCCGTGCTTGTGGCACCGATGCTGTAGCCCCCCGGCAGCAGGCGATGGGACAAGGTGGATTAGAGCTTTCACATTTCCCCTGTGCCTCCACAAGCTACGCCAGAGGCTCCTGGGTGGGCGGCTCGGGGGGGACATCCTGGTGACGACTGTCACCCTCCCATCTCGTCTTGCCTCTGTGCAGCACATCCACAGCGTGCTGCAGCGTTACAGGTCCTTGCGTTGCTGAGAAAGCAGGAAGAACTGGAGTTTAAATGTACAAAAATAGAAGAAGGGGAAGATAGAATGATAGAATCATAGAATCACAGAATGGTTTGGGTTGGAAGGGACCTTTAAAGGCCATCTAGACCAACCCCCCTGCCATGAGCAGGGACATCTTCAACTACAGCAGGTTGCTCAGAGCCCCATCCAACCTGACCTGGAATGGTTCCAGGGATGGGGCATCGACCACCTCTCTGGGCAACCTGGGACAGGGTTTCACCACCTTCGATTTTTTTAATACACAGAAAAGTATATGATGAGAGAAAACAGATACTCTACTCTGAACAGAACTTATAAAAAACAGTGAGTTAGAAACAAAAGATAATTAAATGTCTCTAAAAGAATCCTGTTTAAAGTATTTTTTGAAAAATCCTGATTCTAACCTTCATATCAAAGCATGTAGAAAGGTCTGATTTTTGACTCTCTCATCTTCAGCATTTAATGCTTCGAAATAATTGTGTTGCTCATTTGTGCCTTACAGGATGTGTCACACGGCTAAAATTTAACAGACAAATTCCACCCTGCGGATTTTGTGCCTGAAATGGTCTGTTTGGTAGTGGCTAGGCAACGCTTTCTGAAACAAACATTACATGTACCCCAGAGGTATTTCTTTTCTGTTGAGAAGTATCTTCTGACCAGTTCCTAGCTCATGCTTTTCCGTAGTCAGGAGCAGCTTCATCACTGCTACTAGTGAACACACGGGGCTTTACGGTGCTGCATTCAGCTTTGGGGTGTGGTTTCTTTCAAAATGGGGCTAGATCGGTTTGCTGGGGCTGAGCTCCTCACCCCGGCTCATGCTCATGAGAAGTGGGACGCGTCACCATGAGCAGCTTTAGCTCAGAGTCCCCGACAAATTCATGGCCAAAGTCAAATCTTTATTTGTCTGAGGTGCTGGGGGTTTTTCAGTTTATAAAATAAAACTGAAAGAAGCAGAGGAGGAACAGAGCCAAATAATTGTGTCCTCGTAAACATGGGTGGGTTGCCATTCATTGATAAACAGTACACTAAAGTATGTGGGACGTTAATTTGCTCATGCCCCTACTGACACTCTACTGTTCTTTGTGGTTTTGGTATCAGCGAAGGATACAAATTGCTGAATAATACAAAGGTCCCTACACAGCTATCAGATGTTAACGACCTCCACTTACTGGAGCTCAACCACCGAGCTGCAGTGAAAGGCCACACGCTTTTACTAATCCCCCTGTAAAAGTCGCAATCAAAGAAGGCATCATAGTCTCCATAGAAACAACTGAAAAAAAATCTCCATAGCTATCACAAATAACCAAAAGGGCTCTGGTTGGAAATCTTGGACTGCAGGTGCAGCCCAGAGCCTTCCCCCATGCTCACCATGGCCCAGGACCCCTTTCAGCCCAGCCTGGGTCCACCAGTCCCTGCCCCAGCGATGCTGTAGGGTGCCAGTCTCCAGCTCCACCCCAGTGCCAAGGAGATGTGAATTTGTGCAGTGGTGGTAGATACACGCCGAGCCCTGCAGCACTTCTGGGGAAAACAGAAATGTCTCAGACGAACAGCATCAGTGCAGGGAAAACAGAGCCCTGAAGGGCATAATGAGGTCCTCACGCTCACGCTTGGTTTTGGGAAGGTGGGAGGGGAAGAGGCACAGCTCTCATCAGGGCAAATCCTGCAGCAGCTACCAGGTCTGCTGTTCTCCGTGTTTACTCTGGAAATAGAAGACCAGCCACATGGTAGGAAAACCACAGGA
>NW_010564328.1:0-30300 GCF_000687285.1 Phaethon lepturus | reverse complement strand
AGGCTTGCTCTCTGTACCAGCAGAAGAAGGCACAACCCAGAAAGGGGCCTGAATCTGACCCAGGAGCAAAGAGAAGAGAGCTGGCAGGTAGCTTTGGCAGGAGGACACCCTTGTCCTCTGTACAAACCAGGCTTCCTCTGGAAGACACTGAAGAAGAGAGGCAGAGCTGTATTTATCTAAGGAAGCATGAATGGGTAAGGAAGCCACACCTGGAAGGTGAGGAAGGGCAGAGCCCCATTACGGGCCAAAGAATACATCTGTTGCCCACCAACAGAGACGTCTGACTTGGAGATATCTGCCCACAGCTCTGTGCAGCTAGGCCAGACTTGGCCAAGTTACTCTGGACATCTCCACAGGCTCCTGATGATATTGAAATGTGCCTATCATGGGCATCTACCGCTTCCCTCTTAGGGCCATTTCACAATTATATACATCAGTCTCGTCCTCAAAGAATTTTTTCTTGCCTACGTTCTCCTTGATCTTTTTTACACTTTATACATATGCCTACTCTGCTACCCTAAATGTATTTTTTCCTCCTTGCTATTTACTGCTTTCAGGTTTTTGTAGAATATTATTCTTTCCAACTCGAATCACTGCCAAGCAATAGAAAATACATATTTAATCTTTTTAGTATAAAAAAAAACCCCTCTCCAGTCCTTTCCTTTCTAATGACACTTTTCTCTGAATTCCCTCCAATTTGTGCATGTCAGCCTGGCATTAATATGCCAGAGCCAAAGACACTGTTCCACCTGTGCCATATACAGCGGGATCATCACCTCCCTGGAAGATAATGTTTTTGCCTCTGTGTGTAGCCCCAAAATCATACTCTTTAGTGCCAATACAAGCTCATGTCTAATTGGTTTCCCACTGCCATCTCTAGGGGTTTTTTTCATTTCTAGTGCTCTCTAAGTATCTCTCTGCTGCAGAACAGCTGAGGATCTGATTATTTTTTCCCAGATGTATGAGACTGCATTTTCCAAGCTGGATCTTTCCTGTTACTCTTATTCCCCATTTCTAACCTTTACCTTCCTTTCTACCACTTCCACTCTTGTTAATCTTCCCAGCTCCTCGCATGGCAGCATCCCCTGCTCCTTTAGGGATACAGTATATCCCGAGCAGAAAGCAAACCTAGGAACACACTGTGCCTTGAAGTTGACAACTTGCTCCCTCGTGAGAGGCATCTGTTAGCATCTATAGATAAATGGCAAATTATTTTTCCCTCCATGCTTGCTCCTTGCTTCTGCTTGTCATGCTGGAGAGAAACAGAGGGCTAAAGTCCTTCTCACACCCCTCACTCCCCACGGCTGCTAACCCATCTGTGCGAAGCAAACAGAGCTGATCCTCCTCCTCCTAACTACAGATGCTCACTTGTGTCATCTGCACAGGAGTAGAGATGATCTGGCCCCCCTTGAGCCGCTTACGGTTCCTTACAGCTCCCCAGGGAAGCAACTCCATGAAAATAAAACACAAATCCCAGCAGCCTCTCTCCAGGACTCCTTCCCATTTATCATTTCTCCCTCTGTTTATCACCTCCCTTGCCAGTCTCAGGCAGCGTAAAGTATCACAGCCAAAAAGAACTCCTAAACTTGTTTTTGTGACTCAATGAATCAAAAGCTCTCCTTTGTGAAACTTGTGAAGTGTTTTTTTCTAGAAATACTCACTATTTCTATACAACCTCCCACTGGAGTCAATGAGGGCGCAGATGTTTTCTAATCTTCCTCTTGCCATGTCACCGCCAGCAGCCCCGATGGTCCGTGCGTTGGTGACAGGCTGGATGTACCGATTTCAAGTGCTATTCAGATGTTTTCATTCTCTTGCTCTGTACGTTCCCTAGCCAGCTGCTCTCAGGATGGATCAGACAGCATTGCATTCTGAACAATATAATTAAAGATGCGGACAAGAAAAGTTATAAACTTTAAAACCTTGAAGTACAACACTGATTTCAAGCAACAGGTATTAAACTTTTACCGACTCTTTTTTTTTTAATCTCACATCATCCTGGAGAGGAAGACGACGACCATCCGCATGCTACAGCTGAGGAGGACAACACACAGAAGCACAAGGCATGTCAAAGCTCCCCTTTGAATTCTGCTGCCCCCAGAAGCTCTCAGCGGTATTTCTGAATTTTGCCCAGAAAGGTTAACAACAAAATTTGCTGGAGAGCGTTATTTATTGTTGGTATCAAACGTGAGAGTCCTTCAAATCGGATTTGAAAGGCTACAGAGGTCTTCTACCCTATGGTTCCTGTCGGAGTAGTGGCAGATCTCAGCTTCTAAAATCAGCCTCAAGGCATTTGGTCAGGTCATATGGGAGGGGACGCCACTGGAGGCAAATGTACCTTTGTGGGTGCTGCTGCCACTATTCTCGAGGAGTAAGAAGAGAGTGCAGGTCCACTGCAACACTGGGAACAACCCTGTAAATGAAGAGGTGAGGAGGAGTTGGGGCAAAGCTCAGAGAAGCTGGGGGAAGGAAGGGAAAAGCCTGACATCAAGAAATGTGCTTGGGCAGCAAGATACCTCCCTACGGCACTGCAGGTTCAGACCGTGTCCCCCATACGTTTCTTCCTCTGAATTTCAGGTATTCCTGGCTCCTTTTTTCAGGCTCAATGCTGCTCTGAAATGAGAGCTAACAGCATAGGACTCCTTGAAGGGCTACAGCTCTGAAGAGAAATAGCCAGCTACTTCTGCAGCCAAACGTGATGGATGAATGCACCTAGCGTCAGGTCTTTGGAAATGCCTTTCCTATCCCTGGGGAAAAAGAGAATGTAAATTGCAAGTGAAACGCTCAGGTGTCAGGCATATGAGGATAATAAGTATGATATTAATGCCCTAAGAAAGCAACATAACATAAAACATCCCCTTTTTCATGACAGTAATGTGAAGCAAAATATACATATATATGTACTGTGTACATATTTTTCTAGACAAAATATCAGATGCTACTTTAATTGTTTGCTCTTATAATAACGAAAAGTGAGATGTAATATTCAAAAAGGGAAGGTTAATGAAAGCTGCAAGCATCACCTGGAAAGTGGATGCAAAGAGTGGCCATTTATCTCTTTTCCCTGATGTCATGAGGGAAAAGATTAAAAGAAGGTAGAAGCAAAATCTATGCAGTCAGCTTTGATTGCTTATTTGTTGCTGTGTTATGTCTGATACGCCTAATGAAAATCAATGCACCTTAACACCAGAGTTGGGCAGGAATAAAAGATTTGCATTCTAAAAGGAGGAGAGAGAGAACAGTAGTAATTCAGATGGGCACTGTGAGTCAGGGCAGGATTCATCCTACCAGATGTAGACATCTGAAATGTGGGTATGTCCAAGAGAGACACTTCAAAGGCACAACTCCTCTTACTCTGAAGTCTGCACCTGAAACAGTGGGTGGCTCTTACCTTGAAAATGCCTCTTTCTCCATACTGACAATACAAAGGGTGCCCACTGAATATGTTGATCTATACTGCAGGTGTGTAAAGTTACTCAGAATGAATATAGACCCCATACAATTCAATGATGGCACATGAACTCATCAGCAGAGCAGGGAATTTGTCCCTGGATCATTCAGGGCTGGTCAGAGTTGTACCGTCTTATGATCAGCATCCAGTTATTGGGCAGGGCTAAGGGAGCACAGGCGTGAGGGTGGGAGCTGGCAGGGATGGGAACTTGAGAATCAAGTATGAGACTTTTCCTGTCTCATATTAGCTACAAGAAAGTAGAAGGAAGGGAAGACCGAATACTCATCCAAACGCTGTCTTTCAGCTGTGGGCTATAGCACATTTAAGCAGGCAATGTATCAACCGGTTCATTAAATCCTGAGAACTTCTCAGGGACTCTAAGATAGGAGGGACAGTTCTTTGGATGCAGATATTACACACCCTGAATACTACCAAAGGTATTACAGCACCCTTATATAAATGCCTCTCCTCTAGAACACTGTGTGCAACTCCGATCACTTGGTCTTGAGAAGAACATCGCAGAACTAGAGAAGGGAATATTCAAAGAAGGGCAGCAAGGCTGGTAAGGATAAAAATATTTGGACTGTACATCTCGGGGGGGGGAGGGGGAAGAAATAAGAAGAGACATGAAGAAAGACATAAGATAACTGAGATGGAGAAGAGGGGTTGCATCACTCTATCCACTTCAGTTCATACAATATCTCAGACATACATTTATCAGACAATACGATATTGTCTGAGATAGATGATTGTTGGTGAGCCAGTTTGAGGAACTGAGGACTACAGAAGTGGATCTCATGGACAACCCTTCCCTCTTCCTTTTCCCCTGTCCCAGGCCGTTCCTTCCTCTCTTCCTTGGGTAGCTTTCTTTTCTTTTGGACTAGGGACCAGACTACCTGCCTGCACAGCTACCCAGGCTCAGCTGCCAACAGAAGAGAGGGGACAGGAATGTGGGTTGGGTTTGTGCAGCCCCCCAGCCCAGCAACAGCATATATTAATGTTGGTTGCATCAGTCATGTCATCCCATCTCAGCTTCTCCAGAATAGAGCCAATAATTTTAGCCAGTATAAAATCCCTAAACTGGTTTGGTTCCCAAAAAAGAATCACACTTGAGAACATCCACATCTTTCTCCTAGCAGGCTGTAAAAAGCCAGAACCCTCTGTTTGACTCCAAAAAGGGAATATCCCACAGAGGAGATCCCACTGCCGAGATCTAGGTCTTGGCTCAATAAAACAAAGCAGAAGATTTTTATTTAAAACAAGCCCTTCTGGAATGCTATTTGTTTGACTTCTAAGTACAGGAATGAACTGCATAGGACATGGCACTGATTTAGCATGGCAGTTCCTGTATTCGTGTATGAGATAACATTGCCAATAAAACAAACACAATTCTTGTCCAGGCGTACATCATCATTAGATCAGCAGGATAAATTTTGGTTTCCAAGAATAAGTTTACTCAGCAATCTGAGTTCATATTGAAGAATACATAATCATCCCAGCATCTTGTAAATAACATCACTCTTGCATCCAAATCATTAATATAAAGTAAAACAATACAAAAAATATTTTAAATTTCATAGGAAATTACAAATTAAGCAACTTTTTTTAAATGTCCTTATTCATTCATTTGATGCTGAAAGAAACATGTCTAAACAGTTCAGTTCATCTCTCATGGATAGTAAATAATACTTCCCATCATTCCTGAATTCCGATGTGCTTTGCTTTTCTTTGCAACTTTGTCTTTTTACTCTTCGAAATCTGTGCAAATGGCTTTATTTTCAACAGTTATTTTTGCTCACTTCACTTATTTCAAGAATTGTTGCTGTGTTAACCATTACATTTCCTCCCATCTGTGATTTCTCTTTTTTTGGGAGATAAATAATTTTTCTTTATTTGTAATAGCTTATGATTAGCAATACAGTTCTTCTGAGGAAAGTCTAAGTTACTTTATAAGTGAAAGCCATTTATTTTATGAACAGCAGGACGAAGGACTAAAAAGGCTATAATGATCCTGCTCAAAATACATTAATTGCTCAATCCCACATTCAGTTGCACTGATTTTAATGTATCTCCACCTGGGAAGAAAATGATGTGATAATTTCATGCTACATCCCATATGCGTTAACAAAGATTTTCTGAACAAGCATACTCAGAGGCTGGTGTCATAGACTCAAGAGAACTGGAAAGAGCATAGACTCAAGAGAACTGGAATGGGGCATCTAAGCAGGATGGCAAGGAGAAAGAGAAGGCAACGCAGTCCAGATGGACATGTTAAATCATTATCTGGTTCTCAGCAAGTCCATTGCTTTGTCTTTAGAGGAATAAAACAGAAAACTGTCTAAAACTAAAGTGTGCAGAGTTCAGGGATCTCAGAAGAGCAAAACTGAAATGATCTTTTCTGAGATAATTCCAGTCCCATAAGTAAAACATAGTAGAAGATTTGGACCTTTTCTTCTGCAAGTGAACTTCTAGCTAGGCAACTGAAAGTACCTGAAAGTTTTACGTCATGTTGGGTATTCCACTGGCAAAGGAGAAACCACGGGTGGATTAATCCAACTCTCACAGGTAGGGTAGACTACCCAGGCTTGCTAGAGCAACCACCGACCGTCAAAGACGTGCCTCCCTGTGAGGCACTTGAAGGGTTTGTTCTATTTAAATAGTCATTCCTCTAACCCCTGTCTTTGCTTTGGCAAGGTAGATGGTGACAGTAAGCTAGGTATTAACAAATTCTAATTTACCAAAGGCATAACAAGAAGCAATGTCTGGAAGGTGTAACTGGGCAACTTCAAAAGAGAAATAAGCCATACCTTTTAACCAGGAAAATAATTAACCAACAAATTAATGATACAGACTACTGTGGAAGTTGCTGATTCCTCCTACCGTGATGTACTGAAGCCAAGACTGAATGTCTTTTTGGCAAACATGCTTTATCCAAACATAAACACTGCTGGGATTGGTAAAGTATACTGCATAAAGTGCAATCGCTTGTGATATACGGGCGATCATGCCAGACGAGCTAACAGTGCTTTGTGGTCCTCTGCTTTATAAATCCATTAACTAGAATTGGGGATTTATAGAGTAGAGGGCCAGAAGGAGCAACTGTGATTGAGCTTGTACAATCAGTTCCCATGGACTCTGTCATGTTCCTTTCTGAATCATTGGCAAAAATCCCATCATACGGACAGCACTTGTCAGAAATCACAAAAGGAAAAGGTTTTTATAAATGCGGGTGAGAAGGCTGAGAGGGGAGAAACAGCATTTGTTAGTTGTTAAATCTGTAAATATTTAGGAACTTTTTTCTTTGTTAGCATTTATAGAATTTAGACTCAATGGCAGTTGCCCTGATAGAAAGAGAGATCTTTGCAATCACTGCAGAAGCTTGAATTTTGACAAATTTAAACCCACTTTCCATTTTCTGTTCCATTTCTACCAAGGCCAAACAACATGAAATTTGACATGCCTCATGTTATCTTACAAAACATTTTATATGGAAAGCTTAACCTAATCAAAGGGAAATCATTCTCAGGCAGAGGAACTGCATCACTGACCCGTCAATTACCCTCAGTGTAAAATATATACTTTTTAAATGTCCTAACATTTCCTTTAATGCCAACTCTCAGAATGAATTTACCTATAAGCTTCAATTTTCCTGTAGTGCTTAAGATGTAGCAGACATAAAGAAACAGCCCACAGGCCTGGGCGCCTGTGAAAAACCCTGACCAAAAATGGGCTTTAATATAGAGAGAGACATTAGTGAACTGAAAGCAGAGCTCAGAGCCCAGATGTTCAGAGCTCTCATGTGAATATCATCGTATGTGTGTCGTGTAATATTACTGTTTAACAGGCTGCAAAGTGCTGTCTGTGTGTTCTCCATGCTCACCCGCCTCTAACAGTGCCAAGAATAACGTCAGCACCACCACTGATCTCCTGTTATGTTTCCAAAGACTCCATTGTGTCCTGGGCACTTTGGAAATCGGTGTATATCCCTCTTCTAGAGGGTCAAGAAAAGGCGATGAGAGGTTTCAGCAGGGTGGACCATAGGTCTAGCCTAGAAATAAAAGCAGTAAAGGCAGATGGGGAACATGGCATACAGAGGTGGGAGAGCATCTAGGGATGAATGAAAAGCATCCTCAGCTTGGTTCAAAGATGAGTGTTAATACTGAGGGATGCTTCTCATTGCAACAGTTGAAGGTAGCTGCTCCGTCAGGGGTTCCCAGTGTTACAACTCATGAGCTGCCAGTGCTGTCCACAGCTTTACCCAGCTGAAACCAGGACAGGGCACAGAGCTATCAAGACCTGGTTTCCTACAGAGGTGTCCAGCAATCAACAGCTCCAGCTGCCAACCCATGTCTTTACCACTTTTTCCCCTCCAGCAATGCTTGCCCTCTGTCATATCCCCGAAATGCTGGAAGGGAAAGAAGCTGTAGCTATGAATGTGCTGGCTGGCCATGGCAATTGGATAGCACTAGGATGAACAGTATGGAGCAGTGTAGAGCTCCTACTTTTCTGGGAAGGGGAGTTGGTGGGGTGGAGAGGAATTAATCATCTCAGTCTCTTGCCTCTACCCAGCCACAACATTTCACGGTTTATAAGCATAGAATCATAGAACAGTTTGAGTTGGAAGGGACCTTCAAAGGCCATCTAGTCCAACCCCCCTGCCATGAGCAGGGACATCTTCAACTAGAGCAGGTTGCTCAGAGCCCCGTCCAACCTGACCTGGAATGGTTCCAGGGATGGGGCATCTACCACCTCTCTGGGCAGCCTGTGCCAGTGGTTCACCACCCTCATTGTCAAAAATTTCTTCCTTAGATCTAGTCTGAATCTGCCCTCTTTTAGTTTAAAACCATTACCCCTTGTCCTATCACAACAGGCCCTGCTAGAAAGTCTGTCCCCATCTTTCTTATCAGCCCCTTTAAGTCCTGGCAGCTGCAATAAGGTCTCCCCGGAGCCTTCTCTTCTCCAGGGTGAACACTCCCAGCTCTCCCAGCCTGGCCTCACTCTCTCTCCCCTTCATTGCAATAAAGAAAACTGTTTCTGTGGCACAAGGTGAAAGCAAACGGCTCCTTTCTCTAAGGAAAGGAGAGCAACTTGCCTCACCAAGTGCAGCAGCTTGTGACAGGTCATTCTCACAGATCTGAGTGAAAATAAAGCAAGTTTCATTTCTAAGCTTTGAATTCCCCTGTGAAAACCCAAATAGAAATACATAGAATACATATAGTCTACCACTGGCTGGCAAAGATGCAAAAACGATTCTTCTAGGCCTGTAGGTTATTAAAACAACGCCCTCGCAAAAACCCGTGGCTATCAGTAAATGAATCTCTAAATCTCAGTACGGAGATAAATAGCCATTTTACAGAAGTAATTGTGATCTCAAGAAGCTCCTACTTACTTCACAGTAGAGGTGAATTGGGAATTGGAAGAAATAGTACTACCACCTTCAGCAGAAGAATCTCAAAGCAGTGCACAAACATGACTGGATGAAATCCCACAGTGTGCTAATGAGATAGACGCTCTCCACCTCTTATGGCAGACTGGAAAATAGCATATAGCAGTTACACACCTTGCTGAGGTCTTAAAATACATCAGCAGGGTCTCTGAGAACTGAATCTAGGGCTTACGGGCTCCTGCTCCAGCCACTGCAACACCAGGAACAACGAAGGATTAAAGTTTCAGAGTTACCCTGTTCACAAAAGGATAACAGCAAGCCAGTTTTCCTGCCCATGTGAGCACATAGGCATGTGTGTAATTAGTTATATACAGAACTCCCTACATTTCAGACAGGACTTTTTGCTTGGAAGAAGTTAGATATGCACAAACAAGCTCAAAGCATCCATCCATCTACAGTGCAACTCGCCTCCTTAGGCTTGTGATTAAAGGTATTCCTTTTTCAAGAGAAACACCATAGCAGTTCCTTCTCTGGTGTCTGCCAGAAAATAATTAATTCACTAAACTTATACTTTTTTAAAAAGTAAATTTTAATAATAAGTGTTCAACATTTTAAAATTACATTTTAATTCAAAAATCTTTTTTTTCACAAACTCTTGGAGATCAGGGTATTAGCAATATATAATACTTTTTCATTTGATACAAGAGAGCCAATAGATAAAAATTATTTGTGACTTGTAGTACTGTGCATTCAAGACTGCAAGTTCATAAACCTGCAAACAAATGGAATTTTTTCTTCAGTTAAGTGGAAAATCATAAATTGCATGGAACATTAGATTCCTGCATGCCACCACACCCACCCTCTAAAAGTGAGGAATGTTGCTTCAATGCCTTCACAGCAACTCATGGGCTACACTGTCTCCAATTTTCACTCCAGAATAAATATGCAGCTTAAAAGAATTTAGAGACTGGGAAAGCTCATACACACACTGAGCGATTCCATTAAAAATATGGCCTACTAAAAAAATAGTGATGACTTAGGGAAGATGGAGCTGACTTCTTGAAGAATGTCCTTTTGGTACTCTGTCACACATCAACTGCATCATATCAATATCTGCTTCTATATAACTCCATGATTCAAATGAATAATATTCAAGAAGCATGTCTTTCCCCCACTTCAGGATGTTTTTTTCTGCTGCTGCTGCTGCTTTTAAATTATGTTTCAGGACCCTATCCGATAGTACACATCTTTTTCCTCAAATGGAAGTAATTCAGGGACACAAATATGTAGTCTGGTCTTTATGTTCACATTCTTTATAGCAGAAGTATTAAGTTCTCCTGGATGTTGAAAAGTGCCGCGGTGCAAGTGGTGCAGCAAACTGGAGTGGTCAATAACGGTCCTACGGTGCAGGCTGGTGACTGAACTGTGAAAAATACCAGAGTAGAAGAACCTGTCAAAGAATGAATACAGTAAGTACATTCAGAATTAAGCATAACATTTTTGTTTTCTTATGTAACTAAAAGCCATTCATTAGGAATTCAATATATAAAAACTGCTAAATAGGAGACCTTGTCAAACCCATGCACACTCTGTACTTACTAGTGGCAACTAAACCTCAGAAGGTATTGAGATGATCTTGCCCAGTGCTGTTGTGACCCTCTATAACGTACTAGCTCCAATAGGATTCAAGAGCGCTTAAGAGTCCCAGGAGCAATCATTCCTTCTTCAAAGAGTTGCCTTGACCTATGCCGCCACAGAATATTTGCTTCCTAATTAAACTTTCTCTGCGACTTTTTTTGAGCTGGGTTGGAAATACCACAGCCAGATTTAATCATCCCTCATCCCCAAGAAGTCACACGAGGTGAAGTTTTCCTCTACATGAACTTGGGAAGACAGTATGTAGCGGGGGTGGGATATTCATGTGATACTGTGACACCTCCCTGTTTGGAACGAATCTATGGCAGTGCAGCACACGAGAATGAGAAAGGTAATTGGTAACATAATAATTCTGCCTGAAAACTGACTGGATAAAGTCTGAGTTTGCTTCAAAGATTACTTTAGAGACTATTGAAACAGTTGGCCATCCCTCCATACTGACCACATCCAAAACTACGCAATTAAAACAGACTGAGGGAAACACTTTCATATTCAAATAGATGACTAATGCTTGTAAAGGAAGACTTTTGCCATTTTAAAACAGCTCTAATGAGAAGCAGATCCTTCTCCCTCCTTCTTAGACTTTCAACAATCATTTGGAAAGCAATATACATTTTTCTGCATATTCTCCTCTAACCAGTAGACCTTGAAATCAATGGCACCAGCAGAAGAGAAACACCCTTATTTTTTTGTTGCTGATAGTGAAAGTTCTTCCCATTTAGATTATTCATTTCTCATCCTCAATTAAAGAGCAAAGTTCAGACTGCTAAGCCCACTGCCACGCTAAAGCTCCAGATCCTTCGCAAGCATGCAACCTCAGGAATGGGCCTGTGTGCTGGGAAGCTCCTGCAAGGCTGTGAGAGGAGGACAGCAGCAAGGTCATTGCTTTTTTCCATTCTACCTGCACCCCCTCGTTAACGGTGGAGAGAGGTTACAACCTCATCTTTTCTCTGCCTCCTAAACTGGAGTTTGGCTTTACACACAAGTCATGGGATAGAGGTACCTGCATTGCACCCATGTATGCCATGGAAAAGGGGTGCTTCTGCTCTAAGGAAGACAAGTCCATTGATGGAGGAGGGAACATGTTCTGTCTCTCTGAGCTTGTAAGAGTTTAAGCAGCCTGCCCCGAGAGCGAGTGTATTTGACCCAAGATGAATGAAAGCTCTGGTGCAATGTTGTTTCTCATGCCTGTAGCCATCACATCTTACAAACTCAACACCTGCTTTGAGAACCTGATAAATCTTAGAAAAGAGGAGGTGACTCGGTGACACCAGCATGGCTGCCTTTTGGAAAAACTATCAAACCAACCTGTCTAATAAAACTTTCCTTCTAGGACAACAAATGCAACCGGCTTCCTCCAGAACAACCCTTCCGAGCAGAGCTTCCTACACTACCATAAGAACAGCCAGAGACCTCTGCTGTTCCTGTGGGATTTGTGAAGAAACCTGGACCAAATTAACATCAAAAGGAGTTTTACAATAACATCATTAACACTCTGTTACTGACAAATCAATTAGCATTGAGCATGCTCAGACACTACATTGACATACTCCAGCCTTCAGATAGCACCAGAAGTAAAACGCCTGAAGTCCCAAATTAATGCCACAGTGCATTACAGAGGAAAGTTTAACGATTATAAGACTGTGTGGTAAAAGGAAGCTTTTTTCCCCAAGAGTTTATTATTCTACTAAGAATGCTACGAACTGAATTCAAGGTTTAAAAGTAATCAAGCCAGTGAGACAAAGCAAGATGTTTTCCTATCACGTTATACTGAATAGCAAGTCTTCCCTGAGCAACAGCTCCACCTAAAATCAAGCACTGGCAAGTAACAGAAAGGTGTTTTTTTCCAAGAGTCCTTTTCTGCTGCTCTTTCCCATGGTAGTAGGGTGCCTAAAACACTCCACCTCATTTGCTCCCTTCTCTGCGTTTCTCATTACCCCCTCTGATCTTGTCCCGTGACACAAATGTACTTTCTCAGTATTCTAAGAATCCAGGACAAACGGTACCATTAACCTTTTTTTGCCACAGAATATATCAGAAGTAAGTGGATGACGTTTCCGTATCCTGTCTTATTGATGTCTGTAAGCATTGATTAAGAGAAAAAAGTTTGGAACAGTAGATCAGTTTATGAGACAATTTCATCTTTGGTTTCTCTGCCTGCATTTGCCTGATTATTGCCAGTTTTGATTCAGTCGTGTGGACTTCAGACCATTAAAAATTACAAATCCGTCACTGGGAAGCCACCATACGGCAGTGTCTTTGATCAGTGGTCATGAGATCATGATTTTTTTAAAGGTGCCTAAGAAAGTTTTGCCGAACATCCCTGAAGGAGCACATCTTACTCTTTCTCTTCCCTTCCATGCAATAGGAAGACTTAAATTTGTTAGACTTGTCAACCCTGTTACAGTTCCAGTAAGTTTTCAAGAACTGTAGCAAGATGTCAGACAATTAAGCAAATAATAAGTGACAGAATGAAAGAACAATGTTTACTGGAGCAGGTTCTTCTAATTCTATGAAAAGTAAAATTTCACGTGTAGTCTTTTCTTAGAAATGTATAGGACGTCATCTAAGTGGGATGTGCCACTGTCTCTCATAAAGCTGAATTTGAATTCCTGAAAAAATTAATTTTCTGATTTTGTATGGAGGGAGGGGGAAAGAAGACCCAGGGCTTAACAGCTTTTATTGAACAAATATAGAAGACAAACACCCAGAAGGTGAATTTTAAAACAAAGACCTGAGGGAAGAGTATAGCGTGCAATTTCTATCAGAAAACATAAAAAGAAAGAAAAAGCAAATGACATTATAGGAAGGAAATAACCACAAGGCTTTATGTGTGCATTGCCTGGATGATGAGAAACACTGGAAGAGTTATGCTTAGGTACGTGGTACGAACAATCACAAGATGATCTCATAGCGGAACTGTTTGTACTGACCTGTTAATGCAACTTGTTTAGAAGGGACAAGAAAATCAGACACTGCAGGGCACACATTAGTAAGTTGGTCTGAAGGACCAAGACAAAAAATGCATGTTTCCAGTTTGCTCTGGGACCGGAAGAGAGAAAAGGTTAAAAGTTGCAAGAGTGAGACAGAAAAGTAAAAACTGTAAGACTTGGGATTTCTGGCTTCTGAAGAGACTGCAGTTGCAAATGTGCCTCTGGACAGCACACCAACACCGTCTGCCCCATGCATGTATCATTGCTCTAGAAAGTCCAAGAAAGCAATTTAGCTTAAACAAGAAGCAATAGCAAAAATAATGCAGAGTTCAAGGGAGTGAAAAAATGAATTTACAGTATATGTGTAATATATATTGTATATATATACATAATATAATTATAATATATTATTCACCAAAGTAAAATATCTTTTATTAATCACTGCCAAATTGGTAACTGTAATAAACAGGAGCTAGCAGAGTTATTTAACATCAATCATTCTTCATAGGTCGTAAATAATAGAAGGAAAATAGGGATTCTTCCTGGGAAAAACTAGCAATGCATTATCTCTAAAATACAGTGGGAGCTGTGGAAGTGGTTTTGTAAGAAGGTAACACAGGACTCTCAGTTTCTGCTTCCTGTTTGTATTAAGAAAAATATTTAAGCTGCACTCAGTGAACATAATTACAGATACTTTCAAAGATCTTTAAATATTTAACTACTTAATCTTCACAATATCTCTATTAAGTAGGTGTTTCTTTGTACCCCCAATTTACATGAGAAACATCTTTTAAAGCTTATTTTTAAATAAGTGCTGGAAACTGCAAAATATACCGTATGGATGCCTTTGCAGGTGCAGCTTTGTAGATGCAGACACAAATGAGAAGTTTGCAGCTCTTTGATTATTGCTGCCAGTCAAACCAATATTCACTACAGGCTTCAGAAC
Organism: Phaethon lepturus; assembly: GCF_000687285.1. Taxonomy (NCBI): domain Eukaryota; kingdom Metazoa; phylum Chordata; class Aves; order Phaethontiformes; family Phaethontidae; genus Phaethon; species Phaethon lepturus. The sequence continues at coordinate 15,928 of NW_010564328.1, read as the reverse complement.
ACAGATGCAATTAAGTAAAAGGACAAAACCGTAACTGCAAATTTCCAGTGCAGCCTGAGGCTCCTTCAAAGTTGAGCGTGGAGAAGAAGAGCCCTGCTCATGACCGCACACCGCGAGCGCTTGGCTGTGCCAAGAGCAGACTTTGCAAGTTCTTGGCACTTCACCTCCAGCTCAATCTACTGATGGATGCCGTTTTTCTCAGCCAAATTTGCAAGCAGAGGGAAGGAAAGGAAGGCAGCGGGCTTATTTTAAACTTGACATTTCAGCAGAGAAAATGTATAGAATAATTGGAAAGACTTGCAACAAGTATATAAAATTTACACATAGATTTTGGCCGAAGAACTACTGGTTGATCTAACACTAGATTGTGAAGCTCTATCCAAAAGAATATAAAAATAGCATAGCTAGATAAATGAACCTGGATGTTCCTAGTGCATACTATTTTTTTATAGATGAACTGAAAGATAAGTCACCTGTACCTTAATTAAATTTTTAGAAGTTATCAAATGAAAAGCAGCTGCCAGACAGTGAGAGAGAACAAAAGGAGAAAATGGGGCTTCTGCTCCCAAAGTACATGCACACGACTCTGCTTCATCTTCTTGGGTATTCTGCTTAAGCATCTGATGGCAGAAGCTGAATCTTAAATGAGATAACATTTAATCAATTTTATTTTTGTTTTTAAAAAATAAAACTGATGTGGAAAAAAATAATGCCTAACTTTATTCATTTCATTTTAACCCCAACACTACCTAGCAATAGGACGGGACTATTGGGTGACACAGATACCCAGAGCACGCACAAACATGCACGCCTGCACAAGAGTCCTCCATACTGCTGAAATAATAACTAAAAGTGCAGTGTGGTGCACGTCTCATGGCAGTGGGAACAGTTATATTAATTTACTGAGTTGTGGACAGGACAGGCTCAACATGACTTTGAAACTTAGGATAAAACTTAGTCAACTGTAAAAAAGCAAAACACGGGCAACCAATACTCATGTAACAATAACACAGAATAAAGTACAATACAGTGATTAAGAATATGGGAATGAGACTTTACGTAATGATAGGTAATGCTGCATAAACACTAGTGAAAGTAATTTAATACATACAAAATTGTAATTCTGCAAGTATTTGACAACAGGGAAAATCCAGGAGAGGAAATGTTTGCCATAGAGCCTGTCTGAATATTCCTGTCACAAAACTGATCCTCCACAGCCAGGAAATTTAGAAAAAGAGTACAGTGGATGAAACCATGGGATAAGTTTGCCCAGGAGCATTGTTCCAACAGCTCCAGTAAGAAGGCTTTAAAGAAGTCCCTAGTTGGCTTAGGAAACTCTTTTGACTGGTGGCATCGCTTCTAGACAGAGAGATATATTATGCCCTCACTATCTGCTCCCCACTTGGACCACGGACTGGTTGTCCACTGCTACAGTACCTCTGCAGAGAGTGACAGACACTATTATATCAAAATTTTCATCTGCTTGTCCCAGAAGTAGCATTTTCACCTCCTTTGTCCTCACATAATTAGAGCAGATAATGCTCCAGCTCTTTTGCACTTCCAAAAACTTAAAACAGCCATAAAGGTATCTTGACTGGCTGATTAAATTTAATTTGGAGATGGTTTTCTTTGTTAGCATCTTTAAGTAGCAAAATCATAGCTGTGAATGAATAAAACCTGGCCTGCTTTGTACTGATGTAAATGATGACCCAAGTCATGAGGCTGAACAAGGTCTGATATCTGCTTGGAACAAAGTGGAGGACTCAGTGGTATTTACTGTTACATATACATGTGTGGAAATATCTGTATGTAGAGATTTATCACCCTTGCTACACCAGCAATCTTTGGGCCAGATCTTTGAAGACACATAAATAACCAAGCGATACGGCTAGTGAGGTTTAGCAAAGCACATGTAAACCTTAAGAATTCAACTTCCACCAAAAGTCAGCATGTGCAAAGATATTTTATAGATCCTAGAAGGTGCTCTCCTGCAGATACAAGTGCCTAAACACCTTTGTCATTATGCACTGAGGCCCCATGAGGTCACTATGAGACAACCGATAGGACACCATGATTTTTTTATACGGCAGAAATATCTGGAAGCTGTAAGTGTGTAAGATTGTCAAGTCTTCAGTCCACAAATCCACTTGAGTTAAATTGAAATTAGGCATGTAAGGACCTATGTATTTTTGTGCATCTGGAATAAAACTCCTATTTCATGCCAAAGTTCTTCATGACAACAAAAAATGGAAGAACAAAGAGTCAGTAAATACACAGAAGTGCCCCTAGTTTGTTTCTCAGATGTGTGTGAAGCATCAGCTAGGTTAGTTAATAACTGTAGATGCTCTGTCTTCTTTAGGGATCCTTTCTGCAATTGAGTCTGAACTAGGTTGAGCAGTCACATCATCTTTGCTTCCAGATGCTCTTGGAGCGATGAAATGATTTCTATACGATTAAGAAGTAGTGAACAGATGCTTGAGGGAGCACATTGCAATCAGAGATGACACTTTTCAAATGAGATGTAGAAGGGAAAAGCTGACCCATTTTTTTGGCCGAGAGTGAAGTTCACAAAGGATTCAGCTCTGTGCCTCAGACAAGTAACTGAAAATCTTCCAGAATATTTAATCTGAGATTTTTATCCTCTGCTTCATAAGATCTTCCAGGAGGGCAAACTAATGGTCTTATGCCAATTTCTGAACTTGATTAAGCCTCATTGTTGCTGTTAGCCCATTTCAAAATGGAGTTTCATAAGCAGATAGTCCTCCCTGCAGTGCAATCATCTTTGCTGAACCTTTCTAGGGGCATTCAACACGCTGGGGCTGTAAAAGGAGAGATTACTTCTAATGTAAATCTGATGTAAAAGCAGGGCCTTTCACTAGACATAGAAATAATGTATGATTACAGAAAGCTTCAAGAAGCAATGGGATGTGCCTACTACTAGCAACGTGCCTACTACTAGCTAGAGAATCATTAGCATTCATGAAAGGCTGACTCGGAAAGAATAAAGCATCATCCCAGATGTAAATGACACTGCGAGAAATCTCTGTCACTGAACTTGTGTTTGGTTAACCTGATTACAACTTTGGAAACTGTTGACTCAACATAGCATCTCCAATTTAACAGGTTCAGGGTCAAAGCCATATGCTCTGACAAGGGTGTGATGTGAAAAACACTCCCCGTGACATGGTACAGAAGCACAAATCTGTCTAATGCAATCTGAAAACAGGCGCTGGTAGGCAGTGATGATCAGCTAGCAAACAGCTATGTCTCAGGACAGAGAAGGTAGGAAGTGTCCAAAAGTCAACATATGCCAAATACTACCATCTTTCTTCAACTAACATGCTTTAATTACTGAATACAAAGGAAAACTGTGGCAACGCAAGGCACTATTGCGTGGTAGTTACGAGAAATGCTGACATTTTAAATAGTGGCTAATAGTGTACTCAGTTGCTTTTAGGGGAAACTAAACATATAAATCAAATCTTCCCCATACAGATTTTATCACCGTGTTTCAAGATCTCTTGAGGAAGATGCTGGCATGGGCTTCGTTGTATTTTGTTTCAGCCTGCTGTGAATGCACTGAGCAGCACAATATATTGCTGAAGGACATCTGAAGAGTGAGCGTAGCCACTTTGCTACTCGTACAGCTTTGACTTACAATGTACAGAGCAATACATCCAGAAATGTAAGTATAAGGCTAATGGGCTCACTGAAGATAGGGGATGGCTAAAGGGAAGAAAAACCAACTACAGAAAGCAAAAGTCAATAGCAGAGCGAAAGTATAGTAACTGGTTTGAAAAGAGCTTTGCATCTCTGTGGGGCATGCATATGGGAGTGAAATATCTCAAATCAGAAAGTGTTTTAAGATGATGAAAGCATTTTCAGATTTTCAATGTCCTCTAAATGACCAAAAAATAAAGGTCTCATCCATTTGGAGCTTTCAGCAACACATACACAAAATAAAAAGAAGTTAGCAAAGCCCTGATGCAGTGAGATGTTGAATATCTGGTGCAAAGAGTGCAGTACATGCCACAGGAGCGGGTCACATCGGTACGAACTGATACAAGTGCAGGCTGCAGTTTTTTCTACGATGAGTAATTCTGTAGTCAGGGAAGTTGCTCCACATTTATGTTGCCATAAGAGGAGAAAAGAGTTTGTTTCGCTACCTCCAGCTACAACCAGAGGGTGAAAATATCAGCTCAAAGACACTCCACTGAAAAAAAAACAAACCTTAGCCTACATATGCACAGAAAAGCATACGCACAGAGGTAAAAACTCAGAGCTATATTTACATTGACCTGTAGGATTGACTTTGAGATGACTCTCACCAATCCCAAGACAGATGAGCCATCCCACCCATACCAAGTGATGACTCCAAAACCGTCGAAGTTGCACTTAAAGTTCAGGGTGGCCTCTCACAGAACGCAGGGACAGGTAGCTGAGGGACTGTAGCTGGCTGATTTTTCCTGACCCTAAGTCCATCTCATATCGCCAGGACTTAAGGGCAAAGAGGTGAATAGAATTGAACATGGTGTTGTCCATGAGAAGTCAGCAGAGATCCAAGGTGTAAGCTTAGTGGAGCTCACGGTCAAACCGAGTTACCAGTATAGTCACAAAAAAACATGGGGGGAAAGGAGGGATGTGGGATGGGGGCAGGCAGCCCAAGTACTGCTTGGTTCACTAGGAATACTGAGGAATTCCCCTGCAATTCTTCTTCCACACATGGCATCCTCTCCGTAAGCCCAAACATCGCGTTTAACTGTGACCTATCTCAGAGAAAAAGCATAATCAAAGCCAAAACCTGGCTATCAATGCTAACAACTAGTTTGAAAATGGTGAGGAAGTGCACTTTTTACTAGGATCAATCAAAAGGGCAACATTCAAACAAAAAAAGAAAACAATTGTGAAAATGTGCCTATTTTACTGGAAAAGTCATTGACATTTTGCCGTAAGATTTAAACCAGAATTACAAATTATTGTATATTTTATATATACTAAATAGTTATCTAAATATAGTAATAAATGTGTAAAATAATATATAATACATATATTAAATAAAAACAAAATGAATATATGATAAATATATAATAGATATTATACAATTATATATTATAATTTATTAAATTATTAAACCAGATATCTTTTTTTTCTGATTTTTCAAATTGTTTAGCTTCCTGTTTCATTTCCATTTCTTAACAAACTTGTCAAGACTCCTGACTGCTTTCTCTTCCCTTACCTGCCCTGAATGATGTACTGAATGCTACAAATGAAACTTTGATCCTTTCCATGATTTTACACAAAACATCTCAAATAAAATAGAATTTTTTCACAATTTTTACACAAAGCATTTTATTGTGACTTTATGAATACGAAAAAAAATTTCATGTTACCACTTCTGAAATCAGATATTTTTGACTGTTCATGATTTTTTGTATCACCTCAGGCTGAGATACAATTCTGAATTCCTAGCTCAGAGCTCCCCTTATTATTACTGTTTTCCCCATACCCACATACACAGTTCCTGCAGCATAGGCTATCACTGACTCTCCTCAGACAGGGGTTTCTTCAAAAAGTAACCTTCTCAGAGCTGAAAAAATATCTCCAAAAATCTCTCTAGGGATAAAAAGTTCCTTCCTTACAGGCAACCACCACAACAGTGCCTGGGGCAGGCAGGTATCGTGGTCTCTATTTTGCGACTAGGGAAACTGAGGCATGCATTTCAACGATTTGCGAGTCTGAAGGTCTGTAGAGTCCAGTATGACATATGGGGACAGGTATAAGCAAGAATCTACAAACTTACTGCAGCTATCCAATTCTGTATGATACGCATTAACATTAACGTACGAGAGGGGGACAGCTTGTTTCATTCTCATGACCGTGAATGCTCCGGCTACTCAGCGTGGATAACGGCAAATGATAACACTGACTTCAAGAAGGTTTGTGAGGAAGCAACATCCAATTTCTTTCCGCAGTTGCAAATAAACTATTTTCCGCTGGGGAAAAGCCAGCGTATCTTCCAAATGCATTATACCTACCACAAAAAGCAACAACTCTGAAGCGATGCATTAAAAGCAAGCAGGGGTGTAAGCCAGCATGATTTACACACCAAACACTCTCCCAAGCGAACGCAGAGCTTTGGCTTTCACTTATCTTGTGCCTAACTTCTATCTTATCTTGTCCAGCACTTATCTTGTGCTTAACTCTTTGGCAGGGTCTGTTACGATAGGACAAGGGGTAATGGTTTTAAACTAAAAGAGGGCAGATTTCTACTAGATTTGAGGCAGAAATTTTTCCCAATGAGGATGGTGAAACCCTGGCCCAGGTTGCACAGAGAGGTGGTCGATGCCCCATCCCTGGAAACATTCCAGGTCAGGTTGGACGGGGCTCTGAGCAACCTGCTCTAGTTGAAGATGTCCCTGCTCATGGCAGGGGGGTTGGACTAGATGGCCTTGAAAGGTCCCTTCCAACCCAAACCTTCTGTAATTCTATGATTCTATGATTCTATGATTCTAAGTAAAATGCATTTTACTCTGAAGGGCTGGATGTAAGGATTTGTAGCAGAAATAATAAGGCATAAAATATAGTCCTGTTCACATCTTTGTCTATCCTACTGTTTTTGGGGGGGCAACCTATACCCCAACTCCTTTTTTAGTTTGTCACTGATCTTCATTATTTGTTCAAAGCTCCTAGATACCCAGCAGCTCAATCAAGTAGGAGCTGCAATGGAGACCCCAAAGACCTTCTCAGGAGGTCAGATGATGTTCCCAGGAGACAGTTCCCATTCAGACTCTTTGGAGAAGGAAACCGGCATTTCTGAAGTTCAGCCAGTTTCTGGCCATATCTGAAGCAGCTTATCAGTCAAACATACCAAGCTATAGAGATCCCCAAGGTAACTTTAGCCATCATAGTATTTGTGTATTTTTTAATAAACATTTTCAAAGAGAAAGGAGCAGGGGCTGAGTCCAGGGGCTTATGGGTCTTACATCACTGCTTTTGGCAGCAGCTGCAGTCAGACAAATGGGCGTATCTAATACCTCCTGGAATGCTATTAAATGCCATGGGAATCATATAGCACTATTCTAGATGTCTTCGGTAGTTCTCCTGTACTTGTTCTGCTTTACATTGAGCTGAGCTGCAAGAATGGAATCCTTATTGTGCCTCCTATGCTAAAAGAAATAGAGAAGTCAGAAGGAGTGTCTCAGGGGAGGAGAAGAGAGTATTTCCTTTTTACATGGTCAACATGGAACAATTATAATGAAAAATGCGAATATTCTTGTATGCCTGGTAAAACAATATGTATTAACGGTACACCTTTCGAATGGGACTCATCTCACTGTGAGGAATGACTTTTGTAGTGTAGCAGTCCATATTTGAGTTAGTGGTCTAGATGAGATTTTTAGTCACTGGAGAGAAATAGACTCTTCTGTGACAGCAGTCATCTCATCCTGAGAGGAAGGAGGAGATTGGACAACTCACACATTAAAAGAGGTTATTATTTTCCACCGATAATAAAAGGACGCTTAGATGACCATCTCAGAGGGGGTCACTGCAGACCTCCAAAATCTGGAATGATGAAGCTCCCCCTGCCATTATGACTTCAAAATCCATCCATCACCAGTAAAACTCATACTGTAGCAGGACGATACTCTCCACTATCCATCATTATTCCAACCTAGCCAAAGGCAGTTAGACCATTTACATACATATAGACGTACATACACGGAGTCTCTCTTCACTCTCAATCTTTACTTTGTGAAGTTCTGCTTCCTTTCAGGAAAAAAATGAGAAAAATCTGAAAATGATAAATCATCTAAATTGACACACCATGTATAATCATTCTTATGCCCTCCTTTGACTTTTGCATTCCCTTTTCTTCTCTGGGACATTCCTCTTCAAAGTTTTAGTCTTATGACATTTCTCTCCTTCACTTTCTATACTTCTCCTTTTCACTTTTTGGGGTCTTTTTGTCCATGTTTTCTTCTCCTCCTCAGTGGGCTGATTTTCCTCAGGTTGTCTCCTTTACTTTTTTGCCCTGCTGCCTTCTGCAAGTTCTTCCTCTGCCCTTCGTTCTCTGATTTCCCAGTACGCTTCATCAAAATTCTGTCAGTATTTCCCTAGGAATCTCTCCCAGTCATATTTCTGCCAGTTACTGTCACATAGAAGAAGAAAGTTAGGAAAGCTTAGTCATCCCAAATCTATGATTCCATCTAAACTATTTAATTACTGTCCTAACTGGTCTCAGCGACCTGCATACCTCTGCACCATTTAGATGTTTATACTAAGAATATTTTATACCATAGAATCATAGAATAGTTTGGGTTGGAAGGGACCTTCAAATGTCATCTAGTCCAACCTCCCTGCAGTGAGCAGGGACATCTTCAACCAGATCAGGTTGCTGAGAGCCCCGTCCAACCTGGCCCGGAATGGTTCCAGGGATGGGCAACCAGAGTATCATGATGCACAGCTATGAAATAAAACATAATCAAATATAAAATATAAACTTCCATAGATGGAGACACTGAATCAGAGAGAAGGTGATCTTCATTAAGTCAAAGAGCTATTCAATAGCCAGTACACTGCAGGAGATGATACTTGGTCTAAGATATTAAGACCCCCTCATTTTAGCTAAATGACTGACAAAATATTGAATAAGTGTGAGGGGAAAATATGTACATATGTTGAGGGTAAAGTTTAAACCCATTCAGATCCTTTGAGGGACTTGCTGAAGATCAGCTCTGATAAGCTAATGCTTTCTGCTAGGAATAGGTTCCCTTTGATATATGTAAACGAGCAATGTAAGACATGCACAGATAAAAGAATTCCTTAAAAGCTGTGCATCAGGAAAGCATTTAGAGCAAGTCTGCAAGATAAAGGGAGACAGAGACCTTTCTAATTTAATCTGGGTGTAAGAAGAGTAAGTCTGGTTTTCATTTCTTCTCTTATGTTTGTAGAAATATTCACTTCTATAAAGTCCATTTGGCCTTAAGTAACCAAATTTATTTTCACTTTATCTGAGAGCATTCTTCTCCCAAGGAGGTAACCTGAGGCACTGGGACATCTTAAGTGCTGTAGGAAAAAAAGAAGTATCTTAAAATGACATCGTAAGCAGGAAGGCCCTTTGACATGTAAACAGTTCAGAGCACAGTTAAACCAGGAGAGTCTTATAGGAGTTTTGTGAGAGTGTCCATATAGCCTCTTTGCACCATAAACCTCTTCCATCTTCATGCATACCAATCATATTTCAGACTCTTCCCAAGCTCCCATCACTTTCTAGCAATGCCTGCATGAGCCCCTGAAATTTTAAGGTCACTGCTCCCACTGCACACAGATGCATATTTTTCATTACTGAGAATTTGACCCTTTTCTTGCACAGGCTAATTCCTCTGCCAAGAGTAACGAAGTCCCTTCACAATGACCACCACATCTAGAGATAAACAAGAGTATGAGGAGCGATCTAAAGTGTGCCTGTTTCATGCCCACCTATATCAACCCAGTTTGAGCAGAAATTCATCTGGGAAACTAGCAAAGATATAAATGTGCCTACACGAATATACATCCAGCAAATGCCAGCCTTACACTTCGGAAAGGATATAGAAGAACTCAAGAAACAGCTGCTTTACTCTGCCTGTGGGTAAGTGCCAGCACAGACATCTTATGGACCGCTGTTTCTTGGACATACAGAATAGGCATCTTGTGGGAGGTCAGCAAGAAAACCCCAATGAAGACTGTTCCACCTTCTTTGGTGTCTAGAGAAAACATTTTGGTGTCAAATATCTTCAGTAATTCAGAATCCAAATGTGATCAAACTTAGCCTTCAGAGTTGATGACAGTGTGTTTAGGATGACAGAATTATTGATTTCTCAAGAATACATGTTTTCCATTAGATTAAAAGCAGTTGTTTCTTTTCAAGATAAGTCTTGGTAGTTATTAAGCTTACACTAAGAAAAATAGAAAAAGACATAGCACCAAGAGAGTAAAATACTTTCTTCAGGTGTAATGAGTGTTAAATTAGAAGTTTAATGACCCAGTGTAATAATCCTCTGAATTCAAGAACGGCATGTGGTATCCAGCTGGCCAAGAGTGATTTTGACTATATGCCACCACAAATGTAGACTTTCATTTAATGTCTGTGGAACCAGACCAAAACATGAACACAAATTTCACACCATTCAAGGGCAAAATTCTTGTTTGGTTTCAGGGTTTTGAGATGATGTTTCACATGTTGCAGCTGACAATCAGGTGTCTTTCCAGCTATCAGAATGTGACCTTATTCTCTGCCCATTCTGGTCCTGACTGAATGACCACTGAGATGCTGAAACTTCATCTAATTTTTGACTTTCTGCTACAAATGAACTGTAACTGAGATTTAGTAATTGGGAGTAGAGGTACTTTTACCTCAAGAGAAAAGGAAACTATGCTTGCCATACAAAGACTATAATTTGATTAAATGAATAAAACTACCACAAAAGAAACTTCTGGATTGATGAATGCATTGAGAACATCAAGTCATAGATTAAATCTGATTTTTTTGCTTTTGGTGTTTTTTTTTTAACAGAGTTCTAATTTTTGAAAAGAAAAATTGGATGTAAAGTTCCCACTGGAATGTGTTCTCTCTGTCCATACTGAGAACATGAAGTAATTTTAAATGATACCTTTTTCTGTTGCTCATAATGCATTGCCACATGAGAGGACTGGTCCACAATTTTGCCCCCTCAAGAACCAGATGTCCCTATTAATTTTCTCAGACTATAACTTTCAGCTTGTCCTCTTCATTTTCAGAGCTGAAAAAGAAAAGAAAGGAATATCAACTCTTGCACTTCACGATACATAGTCTTCGTGAATATAACTTTCTTATGCTGTGATACAGCCTTTCCTTTTTTTATCAAACTGATAACAGGCAGACACAAACAATTTTGTGCTTTAGCATAATTACCAAAAAAAAAAAAAAAGGCTCTAACACGGTTTATTATTAAAATATTGTGCAACTTAGTAGAAGGCTGCACTTACCATGAGTTTAAGTTTGTAGATGGAGAAATGTCTTTGATCCCTGTTACATGGGCCAGGTGGATCAGACTTCCTAATCTTTTGGGCATCCAAGGACATCATATGCAACAGCCGCTGGCAGTGAAGTGTGAAAGACGGTTCCATGTCTGGTTGTTTTCTATGTGAAGCTATCTTGAAAATGAAGAGATTTCTTCTGCTTTTTTATCACCGTCTTGCAAAAAGCACAGATGCAACTATTGGCAGGATTTCCCTTTCAGGGTATTGTTCCGTTAACTTAAGAGCAAATTTTGGATGTGTTTTATTTGCTTTCTGATGTCCTGTCTTTTAGGCTTACTTAAAGCCTAATCAAGCCAATTTCCAAAAGTAGATGACAGGAACAAAAAGAGCAATACTGCCTCTTATTTCCCAGGACTTTTCTACTCTGATTATTTGTGTTCATCCTCTAGGTTTCTTCATGAAGAATCACCAGTGTTTCAGCTACAGACAGGTTGTTTAAAAATGGAGATGCTTAAGTGACTTATTTCCTTTGAATATGACATGTTTGAATGTTAGAACCAACTAACCACATCACAGAAAAATTTTTCCCCTCTCATTTCATAGGTCTCTGTTGACCAAACATCTTGAGTACAGATGCACTGGGGGAAGAGAAGTCTGAGAAAAAAAAAGCAAGCAAATAAACACGATGCACAGAAAGCATCCATAGCTGTACAGATCTGATCGTTGTGAACAAGTTTCTAACGAATTATCCACTTGCAAGCACAGCATCACAGTTAGGGTTACACTAATAAATCCAATATGGAGAGCAACTTGTTCCATCAAACATGCTTAACTGCCCCTGGTTCCTACCCAGGCAGCACACCAGCCACCCTCACCAGCACGATGCCCGCACCCATGCAGAGACAGACACAGGCACCTCTGCCAAACTAAGTTATTTTTAGTTATATTGTTGACCTTCCCTGTGAACCACACCAAGAAAGGTTTGTGTATTCAAGTGCTTCAGAGCTAAACTCCTGGAAATTTTAATTTGTAGCAGGGTTACGAGTAAAACAAATCAAACAGGGTAGAGACCAGGCAAGAAGCAGTCATCCTGACTGGGAGGCAAGCAAACAGCCTCTGGCTGTAGAGAAGTGGACTTAGGCAAACACACCAAGTTGGCTATTCCATCTCACAAGTTAAGAATTTAAGGATGGCAGAACATTTTTCTTGGTCGAAAGGATAACTGCTGGCACAGGAAGATATCAAATTTAGAGGAGTTTTCTGAAGAACAAGCTCCAGGAGTTGCCTAACGTGGGCAGGAGGCCAGGACGCAGTTTTCAGGGGTATGAGGAACACCACCAGCAGAACGGAGACTGGCGTTGCATGGTCCGTTTCATCTCGGTGCGCAGGCAGTGCTCTGTAACCACACTGAAAATAGTTGTGTACAACTGTATTTGAGTGGGAATTTCATTCCTCAAAAACAATTATTAACTTCCGTGAGGAATACACAGCTCTTTGACATATAAGCCTAGATTTATTTGGATTTTGTGCAAATGTGGCCAAACACCTCTATGCCCACCTTTCTGTCCTTTTTAGAGCCTGTCTCTGCTGGACTGTCTGTCTTTCCTTACATCATACTGTAAGCTCGTTTAGCTACAGCCACGGAAAAATGCTTTCAGAGTCATTTGGGTGATCAGTATTCTTTTCAAATTTGATTTAGGCTCTTAATCGATTAAGAGTCAGAGCAAGCCAATGATACAAGGGCTCTAGAGTCACGGAGCCTGTGAAAATTTAAGGACTTTGCTTTTTCATAAAGTTCTTGGATATCTCTGATGTGTAGCCAGTAAAACAAAGCAGAGAAACATGAAAATTTATAATTTACACCTATATCAAAAATTTTGTAAACAAGCATGACTCAGGCATCGTTGCATTTTGTCTTGCTTGGAGAAAGTGTAGAGCAGTTTACTGAATTCAGTTAAGTTGGACTAATTAACCTGAAGTGAAGGAGATGATTGAAAAGTCAAATCTTAGAACACAGGCAGAATGGAAAACCTGTGCTGTGCACTTGGTAGCTCGGTCAGTAACACATACTGAAAGCAAGTGGGTACAAATATCTCCAAAAATTTCCCCCAAATAGGAAATTATTTGTCAGCTACTGCTTTAACATGTTGCTGTCTAGTGTACAATATGAAATAAAAGTGCACATAAAACCTCCCCTGGTTAGCCCAGGGACAACTCTTGGGAAGGACACAAATTCCCAAGGGATTTCCCGGAAGCAGGACTGAAATACACACCGAGCAGTACTGCTGGGGAAGTTAACATCCAACGTTGCATGGACATATTGGCATTGGTATCTGGGCTGGGAACGACTGTGGGAGGACGCATCAGGGAGAGGGGAAAAACCTGACAACCTGAACCAGAGTGGCCCAGAGATTCTCCCATTTCCCACCAGCATGGGAGGGAACAAGTCCAGCACGGAAGTATGACCAAAGAAGAGCTGGTTAGAAAATTCAAAAAGAAGGATAATCCTATGGCTATAGTTTTCTTTCTTTAGACTCCATTAATAGAATCATCACAGAACCACAGAATCATAGAATCTTTGGATTGGAAGGGACCTTTAAAGGCCATCTAGTCCAACCCCCTGCAGTGAGCAGGGACATCTTCAACTACAGCAGGTTGCTCAGAGCCCCGTCCAACCTGACCTGGAATGGTTCCAGGGATGGGGCATCTACCACCTCTCTGGGCAACCTGGGCCAGTGGTTCACCACCCTCATTGTCAAAAATTTCTTCCTTAGATCTAGTCAAAATCTACCCTCTTCTTAGTTTAAAACCGTTACCCCTTGTCCTATCACAACAGGCCCTGCTAAAAAGTCTGTCCCCATCTTTCTTATCAGCCCCCTTTAAGTCCTGGCAGGCTGCAATAAGGTCTCCCCAGAGCCTTCTCTTCTCCAGGCTGAACAACCTCAAACTATATTGTGTCTAGTCCTCTCAGGCCAGACTTCAAAACACACATAGAAGTGGTGGAAGCCTTTAAATACCCTGTTGGATGACCTAGGCATGTGTGCAGATGTCTGAATGCCCGAACAAAATTGGCACCTGCTTGTCCTGAACTTCAGTTCTTCATCTATAAAATGCGGCCAATGGTGGTATCCTTTCAGAAGACCTTTCAGAAAGCTATTTTTTAGTCTAAATTGATTAAAATTGATCAAAAGTTATGAATGGCATGGGAATGAGAGAAGGGAAAACACAACAGCGCATACCCTACCCATATAGATTCATCAGCTCTGGTTTCTTAGGAAAGTAGGCTAAACTTTGTTTTGTGCTTAATTCACTGCTTCATCTGGTCTTAAACGAAAAACACTTCTGCTTTTTGAATGGATGTTTCTATTATTTCAGGGCTGGTGGGGTGTCAATTTTTTAAAAAATATTTATCCACATTCTATCAGGAAGCAAAATGCCAGATTTAGAGAACAATGACTTTAAAAATCCTTGTAATGTTTCTTTCTTCTAGTGAGCATAGCACGAAGCCTGTCAGAGTTCAAGGAGCATCTGGATGTTGCTCTTTGTCATATGATTTAGTTTTAGGTAATCCTGCAAGGGGCAGGGAGTTTGACTTGATTTGACTTATTGGGTCCCTTCCAACTTGAGATATTCTATGATTCGTTTTCAGCCAACAGTCCTTACCAAATATGAATGGCATTTATGAACAATTTTAGTTATTTCAGATAGATTTAAAAAAAAAAAAAAAATCACTCATGAAAGATTTCATCCAGATCAGGATTCATGAAAAAACTCTGTTTAAATTTATGGTTAGTTTAAATCAGATCTACTCCATTTCGGTTAAAGCAATCACCTGTCAGTTCTGCTACATTTTAGATGAGTCACATATAAATAAAAACCTATATGCAAACTCTTAACAGAAGAAGAGATACAAACTATTCATGGGCTGCCTATACATGTGCAGATATACTTGTGAAAAGCATATAGGAGGTCTACAGGTCATATAGACACTTGGACGTGAAATGATGCCTAATGAAACTGCCACAGTTCACCACTGACCAGCCATTGAAAGGTTGTCGTGCGCTGTTATACTGGCAGTGATGGATAAATTGCTCGCTTCGTATGCTTTGCCCACAGTTTTCCTGACATATCAGGGCTTGTGGAAGAATTCCAGTTTCAGTGAAGGCTTGCAGGCAAGCAAACAGCAATAATTTAAAGCTGTCAGGAACAGAATCAGTTATAAGCACAGGCAGCTGCCTGCAGCATCACACCCAAGAAAACATTCAAGTCCTTGCGGTACTTGCTGGAAATTCAGACAACGTCCCCGTAAAAAATCAATGACCTGTAACTGACCACAGGAAATTAAAAAGAAAAGGCAAATCAAATTAAACCAAAAAACATAGATAGATGTGAAAAAGTGCAGAGAAATAAAGAGGAAATATAAAATTTTTTAAAAACCCACAGGAAAACAGTGAAAATATATGGGTTAAAGTATGTAAGTGTTTTATGGCACCAAGAAATTTAGGATTTGGTGCTGAGGATTCTACTGAAGGCAGCATCCTAGATAAAGAGTTTTATCTACACATCAGATTCATTTCCTTTTTGCTGCCATGTCCATGGCTCTATTTATAAGGGACAGAAACTGGGAAAATGTACACAAGTACAATATCATGACTCACGATTTATATTTCTGTTAGCTGATACACCTTTTAGACCCTTCAAGCAGAGAAAAAATATATTTTTTGGACCACAGACGCATTTGATAATGTCACTGTTTCAGATTGCCTTTATTACATAAACCAATATAATCAGAATTAGAGGGGCACTCGTCCAGGCAATTCCCTCTTCGGCCAAAAAAAAAACCCCTGACCTTGTTCTCTCCACAAACCCTGCCTCACTTCCTTCCTGAGACCATCATTATGGGATCCACCCGAGAGTACTGAGAGAG
>NW_010564327.1:5868-6771 GCF_000687285.1 Phaethon lepturus | reverse complement strand
TGGAAGGAGCGGCAGCGGCCAGGAGCGGGGAGGAAGATGAAGCCAGCGTTTGCCACCGGCTTGTCCTGCCTTGGGTTGGGGACCTCACTGGCCTCTCACACCCCGGTTCCTGCCTTTCTTCTTCCGACGGCTTTTTCCCCCGGCGTATCGTCCTTGCAGGTGCAGAGCGAGGTGCACTTGTAATCCAGAAATGGATTAAAATTATTAGTTAAAACTAATTATCAATTACGTATGGGAGATTAAGCTTGCTTTGCTTATAGAGAAGGTTCACCATTGCCTGTGGGTGTGGCGGGTTTTTTTCCCAGCACGAGAAGAAAGTTATTGCAGTCTGCTGATAGGCATCAGCACATCAGCGTGGGCTGGCAGTGATGCTCCAGCATCTGCTTCTCCGGTTAAAACATTTCCAAGTGCTGCTGGTTTCCTCTTTTTCAAAGATGACTGCTCTTGCTGAGCATCTCTGTGGGGTTTTTTTCTGATGTATTTTTTTTTTAAATTACTATAACTTCTTGGATCAGACGGAATTTCAATGTATACATTTGCTTCGTGGCACTTCCTAATCTGTCTAGGCTGATTTGCAAGTCAAATACTAAGAAAATATATTTATGAATGTACTTCTTAATGAAACCAAAACGGATTTCAGAGGAAATATTCAGAGACAGCCAACATTTTTGCATCATAAATGTCCTGTGTTTCTTCTTTTTTTACTCTATTCATTATTACACTTGCAAACAATTCATTGTTGATAATTAATATTAATTTCATACACTTAATTGACAGTATTACCAGGGGGTGACTAGATCAGCTTCCCAGTATTAAATAATTTTTACCAATTTGTACTGCTCAGCTTGCTGCTTTGCTGATTTCCCAGTTGCTTCATCTCTTCTGCATCTACAGCCAGACACA
>NW_010564327.1:0-5796 GCF_000687285.1 Phaethon lepturus | reverse complement strand
GAAGAGCGATGAGCCTCGCTGTATTTGATCATCCGTCCACGTGACCCGTCTCACCACTGGAGCACCAGATGTTTGCACAATATATTGCTCGGATCCGTTGCGTAGCTGTTAAGCACAGTTAAGAAAGTACAATTTTTGTCTAATCGTTAAGCCTGCCTGCTCAGCTCAACAACCCTGCGTCTTCAGTACCCTGCTGCATTCTCTTCAGCGCCCTGATTCATACCAGCGCATTTGCTGTGGGAACACATACATTAATACTTTCACGTTCAAGCAGGGTGGCAAAAATTAATGGTCAGGCTGCACTTCTCCACGCCTCTGTGCTCAGAGCCACCCCAAAAAAAGTTACGGGGAAAAAAAATTCTGGTCTAGAACCGAGACCAAATATTCTGCTTTGGGTACGGGAAGGAGTGGTAGCTTTTCGGGGAAAAAACCTCCTGCTTTGGGGTTTGATTTTTTAAAACTAATGGAATTTTTGAAGGCCATTTTTTTTCTGTAGTACAAGAATAATTATTCCTTAAAGTACACTCGACGCTGATGACTTTACTACACGGGCGGTTCCGGAGCGCAAAGCCCTGCCGTAGCACCGCAGCAGCTCAGGAACCGCCTGCATTACATGCAGCAGCTCAGTCACAGCCCCAAAAAGCTGCTGCCCAGAACCAGCGCTGCGGCACGCAGCATCCCACCGCGCTTCAGCCCGCACCCCGCTGAGAGGTTTGCTGATTACTTTTTTCCCTCCCGTAGAGCGAGCGGAGGTTGAAACCCTCCCATCTCCCGGTCGGCAACCTTTTTGGAGCTCTTGTTTCCACCCGCCTCGTTCCTCCTGCCTCAGTTTTGCGGAGCGGGAGGAACTTTCCCTGCCCGGGAGGGCAGCGGGAGCTTGTCACGGCGGGGCTGGGATGCCCCACGGAGCTGCCTGGCGCGGGGCGGCCGCCCTGGGAAAACCTGGCCCTAATTGGGAATTTCACAATATTTCAACACAGGAGGTAAATGACGGCCACGGTCAAGAAAGAACATTGAATTCCTGCAACCGGGATTAAATGGCTGTGAAATCTTCTGGGATTTTCTTTTTTTTCTTTTTCTTTTTCTTTTTTTTTTTTTTTTAAATCTCTGTTGGTCAGAAAACATTCAGGGCGTAAGGTTTGTGATCACCAATGTATCCACGTGCCTTTCCTCACCTAACAGCCCAGTTCCCCCTGTCCTCTTCCTTTGTGTTGAGGTATCTCAGTCCCCCCTGGCTACCTCATACGAGATAAGTTTAAATCACGTATTTCTATTTAAGTGATACAAATCCTGGTTTGGTGCCTACACTATGTTTTTAACCCTTTGCAACATATGACATTTTATGTACATGGTTTTTTAAATATTCTCTTACAAAACAAATAAAAAAGCATGTTAATGATACAGCAGAAAGTAAAAGAAATACCAATAACATCATTATATTTGATGTCTCGTTTTTACTTTTCATGTACTTGTAATAACTGCCATTTTAATGACTGGTTATTCTCATTACCAACTCTCAGATCAGAAGTGATTTTAAAATGAAAACGTAGTGTAGTTTTCTCGAGTAATTTGTTTGAGGTAATAGTAGGGAAAAAAAAACATTTCCTGATTTTTGCATACTTTATTTTCACAGCTCTTTTTAAGCAGAACTTACTTCAAGTCCAGTCTTCGAGTAACTCACGAGGCACAAGGCGGCTGTTTGGGAGGTTTCCTTCCTGAATGGATATCTTCATCATTTACGGCTGACAAAAAGGTACGTTATCCGTATTCTTTTGCCAGGAAAATCCATGTGTAAACACAGCGATTCATGGTGAGAAGCAGAAGCTTCAGAGTGGGTAGGATGAGACCTTTAAGGCAGCGAGACCCTGCCCTGCTGTGGTGACGGGAGCTTTAGCTTTAGTAGAAGGTTGATGGGATTGGTCCTTGCCCAATGAAACATTGTTTTTTTCAAGGTTTTTTTGCGTTTCTGAATGCATTCAAAACCTTTCTTATAAGTTCAGCAATAACGCTGATCCGTTCTTTAAAGAATGCACTGGTATCACCGCTGCAAGACTGGACATTGGCCAGAGGTCTGTTAAGCGTGATGCTTGGCACGTAGAAAGTTGAATTTCAGAGGACATGACTCTTGTAGTTCTACGAATTCACCTGTATATTGTTTATATGATGTAGTAACCATTAGTTCACCTCTACTTTAATCAGTAAATCTGAGTGGATAAATTAGATTATAGCTACCTATAAACTGCATTGATTATAAAGGGGAACTTGCTACGCCTTCAAAACCGGTGAAATTTCATTTTTACATGAAGCTACCAGCTGCAGAGTTGGAGCACAGTTCTTGGTGGCTCTTGGCATTTGTGTTAGTGTGCCGCGATGCCACAAGAGCGTCTAGAAGGAACAACATCCAAAATGCCCCAGGCACAACGTTATTGGTGTAATTCAGGTATCACCTCTGATAGGAAAATACAAAGGAAACTTTCCACCAGTCTGTAGGCTGAAAGAGACCTTGATGGTTCTTTATGAAACCACTTCTGGGTACTATTTAGGGTAGGATTTAAAAAAAAAAAAGTATCATAGAAACAAAATATTAATCAAGGGATGAGAAAGATGCATCCCCAGAGTTAATTCCACGACAATTTTGATTTTCTTGCAACTTTCGAAAAAGGTGGTGCTGGCAACTCTTGAAGGTGAGGCTTAGTGGAGCGCTGGTCTGAGCTGGTGGGACTCATCATACTGACAGTTTCCTTAAATAAAAATACTACTTGAGTTTTGCGAGACCCACGAGTTGGTGAATAAATCCTTTCCCCTCCGTCCCGTATATTGGTTCGGGGCACCACTGGGGTTGTTACTGTTTGTTCTGTAACACCTCCAGTGTTCCTGAGCTTACCCGAGCGAGGAGTGACAGCGGGGGGTTAATCTTTTTCTCAGTCACCCGGCGCATCGTGCTGTTTCTGAAGGGATACGTTAGCAGAATGCTGGTAATGCTCCTTTTTGGGCCCATCCTAAAAACGTTTTCTTGTAATTTATTGGCCAATTGCTTTCTCATTTTGCAACGCACCCCACCACCCGCCTTGTTCCCTTTTTGCCCCGTTTCCACCACCTTTCCAGGTCCCAGCAATCATCAGGAGGGGTGCAGTCACTCAGCACTCTTCTTTCTCATAATCATAATTTTAATTTTCTCGGTGTGACATCAACTGTGCAAATATCAGGGTCTTCCAGGCAAAGCTAGTGCGTGTTGGCTTCTCCCCTCTGTGTTTTAACCCGGGTCTTGCTTTTGTTTTACCGTGCAGTTGGCAGTGGCGGGGGACCCCGAGTCATCACAAGGGATTCGTTTTGTAGACAGCTTTGTATGCAAAGTGAGGCTTCTTCCCCAAACGAGCGGTGGCGGTGAAGGGCGTTAGAGGCGTTATGATAGACACGGACAAATTACCAGGGTATTGGAGAAGTTGGTTCTTTGTGTTCGTAGCTGGTCAGAGCACAACACAGACGCTCTCGGGAACAACGAGCTGTCCTCAGCAGCCCCAGGAGCCACCAAGTTTGTGGCTTTCACTGATTTGGGGGACTCCGCAGCAAGACCCACTGCTATTTCTCAGTAGCTCTGCCTGCCTTTCTTCTGCTGAGAGAAACGTTGAAGCATAGACCCTGCTAACAAGGTGGAAAGGTTTTTATTTTTTTTGTCTCTCCATTAAGGTTTCTGGCTACTCCTTGGCCATCAAAACCTGGTAATTTGTGGGGTGCATTGAACGGAAGCCTGCTGGTGTCCCACTTTTAAGGGGACCTTTCTAACCACTGTGAGCGCTGGCTGGCCGGCCTCCAAGCCCTTCCCAGCTGCGAGCTCGCTGCCTGCACTTTGGCTGGCTCCTTTGATCCTCCCTGTGTTTACGTGTGCCTGTCTGTCTATTTATGATTTGATATCACCATCCGTCGTAGTTCAAAGAAACTTGGCTCTCCGTTGCTTTCTCCTGCGCTGCCCCTCACGCTGGGGAGAAATTCCCCATCATGAGCAGCAGCGATCTTCAAATTCCGCTCCAGATTTCTCCCTTGCGGTGCCCAAGGAACAGTGGTGGGCACCAAGCTGCTGGGACGGTACGGCTGGTGCCTGTGGCAGCGCCCTGGCCAAGGCTGTAGGATGTGGGACTGGAGAACTGATAGATAAGTCATGCTTGGTCACTTCTCGTGTAAAGTTGCGCGGGAATAATGAAGCCCCCGGTGCACCCGTTCCTTTTTGGGTTACCAAAACTCTGCTCATGGTAGGGTCTTCCGTGTGTTCCTAGGATTGGATCTACCTAGGGGACTGGCAATGTAGAGCGGGGCATGTGGGCTGTGTTTGGAGCCTGGATGAAGAAGGTGTAAATTGTCCACACTCGTGGCTGCTCATTAATGTACTGTAGCTGGCTTACCACAGGCAGTGAAATTAAGATGCAATATATTTAGAACAGATAAAAAGAAAAAAAAATATGCACAGTCTTTAATTGGCCTATAAAACCCACTGTTACGTGTAAAAGCAAAGCTGACAGCTTACGGTGGCCTGCGCAGGCTTCAAGGAGCTGTGGGAAGAGGAGTGGTGTCCCCAGCAGCACGGCTCTGCGCCAGGAGTCTCCAAGAAGTTCTATTTTTTCCACTTGAGCTTAAAAAGCCTGAGGACTGCAGGAAACGTCTAGTCTCCGTTTAGGTTTCCTAATTTCCACCGCAGCATCCACTGCTGGTCAGCGTTGGAGACGGGAAGCTGAGCGGGACGGGTCGCTGGTACCTTCTGGCTGGGCGACCTGTCGCTAAGTCGTGCTACGTGTGGTTTGGGTTTGTGGCGTCATCTCCTCCTTTTTGACTGTTTCGGCGGAGCGGGTGAGTATTGCGCTGGTTTTGTACGCTCATTACAAACCTTGCCTTCGGAACAGGTTCATACTTCGCCATTTTCTGTTCTCGTTACAGTGTTTGTTATGAGAACGAGGTATCATAATTTTAATGCCCGGTATAGCCTGTGAAAGACTATAAACATTTAATAGACTCATAAACATAGACTTTAACCTTTTCAATATTCTGTAGCTGGATTGGCCCCCGCTGCGCTGCATCCCCACAGGTCACCGCTGCGAACACGAGGGATGGCCGCGGCGAGTGAATCAAACGGCAGAAACCCCGAAAAGGTCAAAGCAGCGCAGTTCACTATTATCTTCCTTAGAATATATGAGGCGTTACAATTCCGATACCGCCGTTTCGTGGCTTAGGTTGGGGCAGGAGGAAGAAACGGCATGGCATAAATCTCCCCTGAGGGCAGCGGTTGCAATGGGGAGGAAGCGAGCGCCCACTGAACTCACGCCTTTTAACTCGCCGGTGGCCATGCTGGGCGCCGGCCCTGCTCTCGCCCCTCTCCCCCTCTCCTGCCGTCCACTTTCACAAGAGGCAGCAGCGATTCCGAGCAAGTTGTGCGCGTTTTCTTTGGGAGGTTAGGACACACCGCACCCCAAGGCTTTTCTGCTAAAAGAGACGTGTGGTATTCCTTCATTTGATGTGCTTTATTTTGAATAAAACAGCCAGTTTTACAGTCAAGGATGAAGAATGTTACAGAGCAGAAAATGTGCACGGTGCGTTTGATGTGGTGGAGTTGGCGATCATCTGAAATTGGTGTGCAGCGTGGTAAAACCTATCAGACAATGCAGGCTTCATTTTTTTAATCAAGATTTATGATGAAGGTACTGTAACAGGGTGCTCCCTTTTACTGATCCGGGTTTAAATTGCTCCTCCCGCTGTTTTTGTCCAAGGAACGGCGTTCGGAGCGATTTGATAGCGCTTGTTCCCGGGCAA
>NW_010564326.1:21600-34139 GCF_000687285.1 Phaethon lepturus | reverse complement strand
TGGGGAAAATTAACTCCATCTCAGCAAGACCTGACAGACATAGTTAATCCTTCTTGAACAGGATTAGAATTAGTCAACATGTTTCTTTGATGAATGTGTGAAGATACGGGTGTTTTTTACAATTTCAGTATTTTTGTGTGAGTGTGGCTTTGAAACAGACTAAATAAAAAAAAAATGAAGGAAGGTGGTTTCAGTTTATTCCAGGATAAATGAAACTTGCAAAAGAGGCAGTGAAGTTTTTAAGTCCTCTGTGAAACTGGCTTTATAAACAAGATGCTTTTTTTCACCTGGCTTTCTCTCAAGTCCCATAATGATTATTGGGAAACCGTTCATTTAGACAGGAGAATAGAGCTGTCTTAATTGCAGTTTATGCATACCTGGGTTGGCCAGTCTTTTCCATTATGCCAAAGAAGCTGACTGTTCTTAAGAACTGGTTTAACCTCCCAGATTGCTTGCTTCACATTCATATAGAAGTACTTGAACTGGTTTGTCTGTGTTTTAAGTATAGCAGATAAGGCTTTCCACAAGTCTGAGAACCTGTTCAACCTAAACTGAATGTTTGCTTGGATGGATGTAGTTGAGATGAAACTGCTCCTCCCTCTGCCAACTAATTATTTTAATGAATGAAAATATCCCTCAAGCCTTTTACCTTGCATGACTGCAATTCCTATTCTGGTATCTTTAAGCTGGATCAAACTGCTTACCTGTGAATATGTTTTGTTTTATTCTTTAGTATTTCACCAACACCCCCATTTTTGGTGTTATGCTCTAGCTTGGGGTGTAATTCTCAGGGGTTTTTACTTCTTCGGCAGCATTGTCAAATGGGTTTGGGAATAATTTTTGTTCAGGATTTTAAACAGCTGGGAGAGCTTTTGCTTCCTACCACTTTAGCAGGAGACCATGATGAGGCATTTGAGGCAGCCAGGGTGGTGGCAACTTGAGTGAAAGTGAGAAAAGGACTGGAGCCCAACTTCTGACATCTCACTTTAGCAGTGTTTGCAGCCTACTGTAATTGCAGAACTATTACTCTACCAAAAATCTCCCAGAAGCCTCTTCTGAGACTATTCTAGGCACTGTACAGTTATCCAAGCTGCACTGCAGCCAAAGCAATATGGAAAAATGTGCAGTATAGAAAAATGTGCAGTATAGAAAACCTGCAGTGATAATAAAATTGTTTCAGGATATCTAGTTCAGATTTACAACACCTTTTCTCTTTAAAACTTATGACTGGTCCACATATGAACACATGGATTTATTTTTATTTTTTTCTTTGTGTGTAGTGTCAGGAGTGCTTTTAACTCAGATACTTTAACAGATACATCACAGAGACATTTCTTAAAACATGGAGAGCTGTCGAATCTGCATGTGGCAGTTACTCTTTACTATGTCTGTATCTGAAAGCAATGTGATGGCTACAGGCTTTTGCTATGTAATCTGAGAAATCTTTTCTTAACATAAAAAAAAGATGAGATATTGAAAAGATTGCTTAACATTGGTATGTACACAGCAGGATTTGTCAAAGAGGTCACTGCTGTCTGGTTGTTAAGTAGCAGACTGCTGTGGAGATGTCATGAACTTTCTTCCCTTCCTTATGATAAATATCTTTTATTTTGCCATGTGCTGCCTCCACCAAGCTGCATCTTGCCTGGTTTCTTTCTCTTCCAACTCTCAAGACCAAACATGTTAAAACTTTTATGATAAGTGAGAATTTTGTAAACACTGTACAAGGTGCCTGTTTCGGCACCCTCCATTTTAAAAGCACTCTGGCCATTTATGTGGTATCAGTCCTTTGACCTTTCTCCTTTTTGTCTGAAAAATCTTCGCAGTATGCTGTATCTCTGTCTTCTGTGTGGTGACCTATCCCCAACTGGAAGGATTTGCCTGTGTTATTTTGAAATACAGAGGCCACATGAACAAGTGCTGGCACAGATTTTGATTCCTCAAGAAGGCTGCTTGCAAAATGCCTTTGAAAAGGCACCCTTTTCAAGAGAGGATCAAATCTGCTGGAATTTACTAGGAAAGCTGTGGTTTCTCCTACTGTCCAGTTACCTACTTTTTAGACAATGCTGTTCTTGATCCTTGTGCGTCTATGATTTTAAGTACTCTTTGGTTTCTTGTAGATGGAAAGATTGTCGGAGACTTGCTAAGCCTGTTTAAACTCTTTCTTCTTTCAATCCTTGATCATTGACCACAAAGTTGTAGGGTTTCATTTTCTTCTGATGATATCATCGCATCAGCATCTCTTACCTCTTGAAGAAAATACCAAATTTCAGGAGTGGTTGATTGTGCTGGTGATGACAGCAGGTCAAGAAGATAGTTCTGCTTGAATATGTTGCTGTTAAGACAGAGCGGGGGAAAGATTGAGCTTGTCAGCAGTTGTGGAGCATGGGTTGAGATATCCAGCAGATCACAGCCCCTGTGTCCACCATTACAGACCAGTAGGTTGAGCAACCTTTTTTATGACCTCTCACTAAGATGCTAAAGAATTTGGTGCTCCACCCTGTTAGGGGTAGTTGTCTAAGAGAGTGATATTCTGAGCGTATCATTCACTATGTGTGAAAGAGCTGGGGTGTCTACCAGCACTATTAGGTTATAGGAAATTTTTTTTTTTTGACCTATTGCTGAGAGATCAAGCAGAGGCAGAAGAACTTCTCTTAAAGACTGTATTGTAGAGCAAGTGATATAAGGCTGATAATGGATGAATATGATAATTAAAGATAATAAGGTATAGTTTGTATGCTTTCCTTCCCCTGCCCCCACCCCTCGTTTAAGTCAACAACAGGAAAGAAAGCTGAACACAGCATTTGGAGGTGTAGACATTATTCTTCATGTGTGCATTTTGACACAGTATTAGATTTTAATTCTTTGGGGCCTTGTCTCAAATTCTGCTTTTTTTGATTTACTCCTTTCTGAAAGAGCTGCTCAGTGTATGTAGCAGTGGTACATTTTTAACAATTGCTTGTTAAACTTGCTTCAGTTCTCTGAAGAAAAAAAAACATTTAGATGTGATTCAGTATGTGCTCAATTTCAGTTCTGCCCCCTCATTTTTTTTTTTTGGAGGAGAGGATTGTGAAATGGTGTTTGGCAAGGAAACAGATTTCGCTGCTGAGAACTGTGAACCTTAAACAGTATAAAGGAAACAACTTTTCTGTTAGCTTGTTAATCTCAAGGTGGGAGGTGAGGAGAGAAACCTGTTTCTATCTTCTTTTTGGGATACTTAAACACTTATTTCAAAGAAATGAAGTCAAATTGTGAATTTTGCTTAATTATCTTTGACTTTCTTATTGAGAGACCATTTTGAGGCTCTTGAAGTGGAAGACAATATTCTGACATTCTATTCTTCCTGGACAAACAGAAGTCTTTATTGCAATGTGTTTGACTTCTGTAGAGTAATTGCAGGGTTTAAAGTTGTGGAGCAGGGGAAGAAGAAGAGGGCCTCAAGACTCAATTGCACTTGCTGCTATCTGATTTCTTTGTTGAGCTGAGGACTCTTGAGTACTGTGGTAGTTTAGAAGGACTGACTTAACTTTGATTTGCTTCCAGCTTCAGAACCTAAGTCCAGGATTGCTTAATGAATTTAATTTGTAAATTCTAGTCATTAATTAAAAAAAAAAAAAGAAGTTATTTGACGCACAGCAACTAGCACAAGGTTCAGGCAGGAATGAGTGCCTGGAAGTGCGGGGAGAATGATAATAGTGTCCTTCTAGTGGCTTTTGTTGCCAACAGCCTGGCAGGTCCTGCCACACAGGAAAGGGATTAAGTCCTTCCCTAGCCTGCTGGTAGTGGTTTCCTGACCTGTATGCATATGCTGTTTTCCTGGCTGCCTTACTTTGCCATATGTGACTTAGTCATTCCTATGTGTTACTTCGTACTTCGTGTTTGGGGCAATGTATAAGAGACAGCATGGCGAGGAGGAGAAAGGCTTTGGTGGCGGGAAAAGCTCGCTAAGGTTAAAGGCAGGAGGAGTCCAGCCACCACCCCACTCCTGCATGTGGCATGCAAAAGCTTCTGAAAGAATACAAAGCTGGAGCTGTGTTTAAGTGGACTAGCTGGGGCCGCAAAGGGATGGCAGCTTTTCAAAGGGGGCACACAGGAAATGTTTTTGGAGTGGTGCATGTAGTGGAGCAAGTATTGCACAAAAAGATGCATTGTAAATCTGGTGATAATGGGCTTCAGCCCTAGAATTCATAGGGCTCTTTCATGCCATTTAGCTGCAAACTTCTTTGCGGGTGGACAATACACTGCAAGTGTAGTGTTTTGTACCCTCTGTGGAAGTCCTGTTGACTGTTTGGAGCTAAATCTCTCAGGGTAGCTAAACAGCAAGTGGGTATTCACACCCCATGTGATGTATGTTTGAGGGGCATTAGATCTGGGAAATGGGCATCTGTATGTTATTTATTCCAGAGTTGCAAAGTATTAAATGGGTTTATAGCCTTACTACATTCCTGCATTACATAAGGTAAACCTTTGAGTGAACTTGTTTGCCATCGCAGCATAGTTTCACTTCAGGGTAGAAGTAAGTAGAAATACCTTTGTGTTTAACTGCAACAGAAATTATAGTTGTTTTATCAATTCTACTGCCTCTTCAGTGGTTACAAAAAAGCAAACAGCAGGAGCTGATCACTCCAGCATGGTTTAGCTGATTTTATTTTTTGGATAATGCCAAAGATGGCAGCCTGTTCCATGGTGTCTCCTGCCTTTCTTAAGAAATCATGGAAGTTCGTCAGGCTCTGAAAGATCTTGTTCTGCCTATCTACACAGTCTCCATGAAGTTCAGGAAAATGTTTGCTGAAATACAAAACCTGGAAATGAAGAAGACTTGAACTACAAGATACGCTAAATTTAGTGGTGTGCTATACATCTGCGTTACCAGTTCTAGAATATGCTAAGTCTCTAAATTTCTTAGCTTGATGAAAACCTACTGCCAACTATGTCTGAATCCTAACTTTTAGCTGCTAAGTCTTCCTTACTCTTATGGTGCTGTGAAAGACTGTTTCTACACTGATCAGAAAGTTTGTGCAGATGATATTTCAGTAGAACTTAGTGCTCTTGAATTCATCTTCTGTGCCTTTGGAGGAGAGTTCTTTATTCCACCTGTCAATAGAGACAGTACTTTTCATCTAAATTATAGCTGCAAGAGGGTGGGGTTGTGGGCTTTAAATAGTTACTCTTCTTTTTCTGTATTTTGCAAGGGGAAAGCTGTCATCTATGTTCACCACCTCCCCCCCCCCCTTTTTTTTTGTTCTTTAAATAGTATTAGAAATATGTATATATTTGGACTGCTAGTATGCAAAGTTTTTTCTGGTTAGCTACTAGCCAAGAAGTTAATGGGCTTCGCTTTGCCTTATGCCATCAAATAGAAGCTATGTTTTGCTGCCTGTCCTTTATCTTAGTATGTATCAATTTGGGCACATTTGCCTGGTGCTATTCAGGTTTCTAGTAGCTTACCAGTCTTCATTCAGGATAAAAAGAATTTTGCTCTTTTGTACATTGAGCACTGTTCTGCTATATGTATTTAAGACCTACTGTTACATTATCCTTCTTTGGTGAAACTTCATGCATCCCGATTCTATGGGTTGCATTATCATCTAGGCTTCTGTAAGTCAAAGAGTGCTGAAGACAGAAGATACCCTATACTTCCTATGTTTAATGTGACATCACTTTAATTACATTATTTTGTCAACTCTGGGTAGTAGCAATGGAAATTTTTGCACTCTGATCAGCAGAGGATGACAGTGGTTCACCTCCTGTAAACCTGTCATTTGTGTTTTCTTCCATGAGAAGATGTTTCTAGTCTTAAAATGCACTTTTTTGGGTTTCTAAAGTTCATTCGTGCATGGTGGAGTGTGAATGTATGTATCTTATAAATGTGGTGTATTGAGGTAATGTTTGGCAGTTTTGCACTTATTAATAGCTTGTATTTTGGGAAAAGAAGAGAAATAATCAATGGTAAATACTACTTTTAAATAAAACTATTAAGTAGACTAAAGTTTGGAAAGAACTGTTGTTTCATGGTGCTGTGTTAGGCCTTTGTATTACATGTCATAGTTTCATTTTATCTTCATCACAAATGCTGTGGAATGTTCTCTTTCATCAGCTGGCTAATATGGCTTTCAACTGAAAATGGGAATACATTAACTTTCTCCCTAGGAGTTGGTAGATTAGCTTGTCTTCTCATGGATGTTTCTGAAATGGTTAAACCAAACATGGTTCAGACTTGAGACTCTGTTCATTGTATCTTAATAATGCGTCATACTCAAAACACTTCAGTTAGCAGCAACTTAGTAGCAATGCCAAGATAGTGCCGCAATAACTGGTTTATGCTGTCATGGTGCTCTCATCTCACAGTCCTTTAGTAAGCAAGCTTTAGTCAAGCGCTCTCTTCTGCTTTCTGTGCTGTGTTTCTGCAAAGGAAGTATTTAGTCTTTGGAAAACTTAAATTATGAGTGAAACACTTTGATAGGAGATCTTTCATGGCTTTGACCTGTTCAGATATTTGGGGTCAAACACGGAATATATAAAATTAGAAGGAAATTAATAAAAATAGCATTCAACTCCTCCCTGCAAGAATCCCCACCCTGGCCAGTAACGTAAAGACCTTGCCATTTCATTGTTTGGCTAATTGAGTGCCTAACCTTATAGCTGGATTTCAAAGTAGCTCTAGAGATTTTAATAAGGAAAGTCTGACAACCTAAAAATCAGTGAAAATATCTGGAAATTGAAATCCTGGATAAAACTGTTGCTTGTTGGAAAGGCTGGATCCCCCTTGTTTATTTCATGCAGTCTGCTGCTGTGTTGGAAAGCATAAAAAAATAGCTTATGGCATGACTATCCAAGCAGAAGATAGTAGTGCTACCAACCGAGAGGAATAAAGTGGGTGAAGAACCCTCAGCACAGGATCTGGTTATAGTACAGGAATCCAATTCTCATCATCCCAGATCTGGCTCAACACAAGAATTTGGCATCTGAGGAAGAACAACTTTCTGTATCACATACTTGGCTTAT
This sequence comes from Phaethon lepturus, assembly GCF_000687285.1. NCBI lineage: Eukaryota > Metazoa > Chordata > Aves > Phaethontiformes > Phaethontidae > Phaethon > Phaethon lepturus. The sequence continues at coordinate 27,134 of NW_010564326.1, read as the reverse complement.
GACCTTGAAAAAAAATTAGTGATCTAGTTTCCTCCAGGCATTGAATCTGAGTGAAATTTGTTTTAGTGGGAGTCTTGCGGATCTCGTAGGTAATATTGGGTGAATGTTGAGGACAGAAGTATCCAACCCTCCTTACTCTTCTCTGCCTATTTGCTCTTTCAAGTGTTCTTGCTAATGGCTTGAGTAGTGATTTGCATCCAGCCCAGTGAAGCTGTTTCCTTTCTTGGTCTTACTCCTTTTAGCCGCTTCTCCCTATTTTAGGTGTGTGATCTGTTTCTTCTGTGGTGATACAATACTGTTCTAGGCTCTGCATGGCAGGTAGTTGTAAGCTTTCATATTAAGTTCCAAAAATGTAGGGAATAAATGGGTAAATAATTGTAAAGGGTCATTTATAAGTTGGGGAGTACTTTGATAAATAACCAGTTTGAAATTGGGCCTTACCTTTGTTGTGTTTGCACATAAGGTAACAAGTCATACAGTGTTTTATCTGCCAAGAACCTCTAATAAAGATTTCGGGTATTATTACAAAAGAATACATAAAAGGTCTATTATGCAACTGCACCAGCAATAAAAAACAAGTTATGTATATAATCACTGTGTAAAGGGCAGTGTTTTTAACAGCTGTTAGTGAATAGCTGGTTAGTGGCACACACAAAAAAAATATGCCTCTTTGTCTCCACAACTGGACTCTGCTTCTGCATTGCCACATTCTTATCATTCTTCTGCCTTCTGGAAAATGAACTCTGTTTCTTAGTGATTAGTGTTCTGTAGAAGTATCTGAGAATGGTATAGGAGTTTAGCTTTGATATAAATGTGTAATGCTGTTTTATGTAGGTTTTTTTAAGAAAATTTGTTACTTTCATGTCTCTGAAGCATATGAAAAAGGTACAGTTCCTTTGTTTTAAGAGATTAATAAATGTTTTGTAGCATAAATTTGACACCTTAATTGAAATACTATGCTGTGTATTCCTTTCCTATGCAAGCAAAGACATACATTACAAAATTTAATTGTATGTGAAGAAACAAGTCATATAATTATTTTTAGTCTTTCTTTCTGTTCTTTGTCATCTAACTATGAAAAGCATTATTGTCCTCAATGGCAATCTTGCATGTGTGACACTGGGAGGAAAAAAAAGAGTTCAGACTGGTTACCTGAGCCTTAATGACAGTTTGGACCTCTTCTTGAGTATAAAGTAGTGGGCCAGTATGATGATAGAATTCGTTATAGAACAGCAGAGAGTATACATCTTTTTTTTTTCTCTGTCATGGAAATAGGCTTAGCAACCTTTCCTCTTCCTATGTGCACTTTTATTTAGTCAAGGAGGTGTTTCATAATTAAAAAAAATCTGATTAGTTTGCAGTCTGTGTGAAGACCTCCTTAATATCAGTATTGCTTATTTGAAAAAAGCATTTCACTTTCTCTATTTTTGAAAAAATCAGAATAGTAGTAGTTCTTAGGTGATTTTTTGATTTGGCTATTGTGCAGCAAAGCGATTTAAATTTTTATTATTTAAAAGTATAATATGCAAAGTTAGGGGGAAAAAAAAAAGTCATTATCCCTGCTTGAGAATTTTATCTCTATAGCATCTTGAAGTTCTTCAAGCATAAGCATCCCTGATGTCATTTCTTGTACTCTTGGAACATGGACAACATTCATGACTGTCAGTCACTGTTGAGCTTGCTCAGCACACATGCTCTGACAGCTCATTTGTTTGGCTCTTCATGGACATCTTTGCTGTTTTTTTTTTCCTAATCGAGTGCTAGAGGGTTTTTTTTTACATCGTAAAGGAAAGAAAGGAACATTCACCTAGGTGCTTGTTCTCTAAACTAATGCTAAATGGCATTGCTGGAGTGCTTATATGACATTCCAAAGGTACTCTGACAATCTGGATGTTGTGCTCATGATTTTTTCAGAGCCTTCTCTAAAAAGGACCTGCAAAATTTCCCATTGCTATATAAATTGTCTTTTATTGTAAGATACATAACTAGAGGGCATTTATTGGGAAATGGCTTGGACCATCATTAGTGTTTCAAAACACCACTAAAGCATGAATGGCTGTGCATTACATTCAGAAAAAATGGTTGATATACCTAACCTTTACGTGGCCTGAAACTGCAAGCTCTGTTGTAGGCTTTCTTATCCCTGGTCCATATGAGCAGTGCTTACTACAAATACTCCCAGGCTTCCCCTAGGTGGAGGATAATAGCAGAGCATTGGGCAGAGAGCCTCCAAATCACATGTCATCAAAACTATTTTCACAAAACTCATCCACACCCTTTAAAAATAATGTTCATTTAAAGTAAATGATCAAATAACTTAGACCAGTTGAAAAGACTGTGCTAAAGCAGAAAGGTTCTTTTTCACGCCAAGTTGGGAAGGGAGAAAAGAACTTTGCCTTGTGTATTTGTATGTTTGCTGATAGGGTAAGGGGATGGTTTCAGATAGCTGATATGCCACATGCATGAAAATGGAGTTGATAAATAGAAGCTGTACAGAAATTATGTGTATTGATGTCTTTTTTTTTATTAAGACATTATTCTTGCTCCTGTGTAATGTACAATATTACACAGCATCCTCGGAAAATTAACCTTAGTTGGTCTCAGTGTGTTCAGTGTGCAATCTGTGGAGGGGAATTGTTACAAACTTACTCATCTTTAGTCACAAGTAATTCTGTCATGAAACAGCGCAGTCCTATGGTCCTTGCCGTTCCCCTTAAGAATAGCAGCATTTTTGAATCTTAGCGTCCATCTGAAGACCAGAGGCTTGCCATTATGTGGACCTTGCTGTCTGACACTGTTACCAAAACACCCTGAAATATTCAGAACACTAGTTGTGCATAGACCCATTATGCTCGCCTCTTCCATCTGATAGTAGGGAATAGCAAGATAGTAGGGAATAGTGTGGAGTATGTTTGATCTTCTGGTTGTGAGGAGCCTATGAGAGTTATGTGTGATCAGTGTTACTTCTAAAAGTTGAGTTTCTTATGTACTTTCATTGACAGAGTGTACTTGAATATACACTCCAGAAGAACTTGAATGGGAGAGCAGAAGGCCCAGTGACTTTCCAAACCAGAAAATGCTGTGGAAAATTTGCCTTTTGGAGAATGTACTGGTGTTATTCGTAGCCAAGTTTACAAGTTTGCAAAAACAAAGATGTTAAGCCCTGTCAGTAGTTCATTTCCTTGATTGCTATTAAATCTAAAGCTTCTTAATTCCTAACATGTACACTAAATGTATGAGGTTTACTCTGTTATATTTGTTATTTGGAAGCATTTTTTTTAACTTTTAAAAATTCCTTGATATTGAAGTAAAAGAAGATAATGTTTTCCTTTGTCCCACAGATCCAGACATTTAATGTTGATGCACCATGCCAGACCGTGGAAGATTTAACAAATGGGGTTGTAATGGCGCAGGTTCTTCAAAAAATGTAAGAAATTGTTTATTTAATGAATTACATACACACAGTTTTGTTATATATACATTTTTCTGTATTTAAGTGTATTTTAGTTGAAACTTGGCTGGTATTCTGTAAGGATGTGGCTTTTCCTATCCTTACACAGTAATCTGGAACATGGCTAATATTTTTTTTTCTCTATAGTTTTCAGATAACTATCTTAAATGGGAAAAAAAAGAAGTTTTGTTTTAGGGAGGTATTTATTCAAGTGTAAGCTTACTGGAAAGTAAGTTGGATTAAAACTAAGCTTACAAATTCAAACTTTTTAAAAAAGTTGGAACCAGTGCAAGATAAGGTATTGAATGCCCTGATCATTGTTTAAAACTACAGTCAGTATGTCAGTAATGTTAGAATTAGTTTCATGCAATAAAACTTCTGCGATAAACTGAACAGAACTGCCAGTTTAGTTGTTTGCAGAGATACTGTGTTCTTGAAAGTGAAGGAATAATAGCTGTTACTATCACTAGATGATGTTTTTGTTCTTTTGAACTTCAACATCAAATAGGATAAAATGCATTAATTCAACATCTCAGTATAATCTAGGATATTTCTGGGGGCTACAGATACATATCTAAAATGTAGCTATATGCAGAATTACCTGTTTTCACAGACACACAACTTTCTATCATTCATTGGTAAATGCTGCTTAAGTTTCTAAAGTCAGCAGTCCAAATTAAACATGCCAGTTCCTACAGACCTATTTAAAAGAAAAAGATATGCTTTATTCCCTTTAACATGAAGAGAGTACTGTCTTGAGTGTAAATGCAGAATAAAATGTTTTCTATGTAATTTGTTGAAAATTAAAACTGGACAGATACAGAGTAGGTATGAACAGCTTTCTGTTACAGTTCAGGTTTGCATCAAAGAATCATAAAATAGTTGAGCTTGGAAGGCACATCTGGAGCGAGCCTCCAACTTACCTGCTCAAAGCAGAGTCTGCTAGAGCAAGTTGCCCCAGGATTGTGCCCAGTCAGATTTTGAATATATGGAAGGATTGAGAATCCACAGCCCCTCTGGGCTACCATTTCCAATATTCAATTGCCCCCACAGTTTGGTGGTTTTCTGTGTGGGTTTTTTTTGTTTTGTGTTTGTTTTTTTTTTTTTTTTTTTTTAAAGGCAGCAGGGGGCAATTTTTTCCACATGTTCAGATGGAAATACTTGTCTTTCAATTTGTGCCCAACTGCCTCTTGTCTGTTCACTGGACGCCATTGAGGAGATTATGTGAGGGTGTAAAGAAGAAGGAGCTGTCAGGTATTTATACACATGATTGGTAAGATCCCACTGAGCCTTCTCTTCTTGAGTCTAAACAGACACAGCTTGCTCAGTCTCACCTTGTATGACAGATGCTCCAGACTGTTAAATCATCTTAATTGCCCTTTACTGAGCTTCCTTGTATGTCCAGGTCTCTCACACAGGGAGCCCAGGACACAGCACTTCAGATGTGGTCTCACAAGAGCTGAATAGTACCTCCCTTGGCCTGCTGATAGTGCTCTTCCCAGTGCAGCCCAAGATGTGTTTGGCTGCCTTTGCTACAAGGACACATTGGTAGAAGGTGTTCAGCTTGATTTCTATCAAGCTTCTTTTCTGCATAGCTGCTTTCCAGCCAGCTGGCCTGTAGCATGTACTGGTGCATGGGATTTGCACTTACCTTTGCTGAAATGCATAAGGTTCCTGTCAGGCCATTTCTCCAGCCTGTTGAGGTCCTTCCAAATGTCAGCACAGCTATCAGGTGTATCAAACACTCCTTCTAGTTTTGTATTATCTGAAAACTTGCACTCTGTTCCATCATCTAGGTCACTATTAAAGATGTATAATGGTATTGACCCCTTGGGTATGCTGCTAGTGGACTGGCCTCCAGCTGGACTTCATGCTGCTGCTCATAACCCATGAGCCTGGCAGTTCAGCCATTTTTCAACCCACCTCACTATCCACTTACCCAGGCCATGCTTCATCAATTTGTCCCTGATGATGTTACCCTGATCAAATGGTCTGTAGCAGGCAACTGTAACAATGTCATCTATCTTGGTCTGCCTGGTGGTGCTGACCCATAATCTCTCAGCTGGCTCATCATTCCAAGGCA
>NW_010564326.1:7766-21569 GCF_000687285.1 Phaethon lepturus | reverse complement strand
TGCTGCTCTCTCACATAAAAGGCATCTCTGTCACTGCCTTCCCACCTTGCTCTTCCTAAAGAGCCTGTGTTTGTTCATGGCAGCAAACCTGTCATGTAAGCCATGAGTCTTCACGATCCCAATGAGACTGGCCTTGTAACTATGCATAAGCTCTGTTTCCTCCTGTTCATTCTCCATGCTGCATTTATTAGGGCACAGGCACTTCACATGCGCCGATTCAGTCTTCACAGTCTTGCTGATTCCCAAGAATGAGAGCTTTCTTTGTAGTGTTTTTATGTAGGCCTTCCTTTACTTAGTGCATATGCTTGGGGTGACCCCACTTCAGCCCTGTTTTGTTGACTATGAGGTATCTCTTGTTCACATCATTCCACACTCTTTGCTTGCCAGCAGTCCACTACTTTGTCACATGATGCTTGGTTGGATTTTCCCTCCTCTGTTGTTCCTTGTTTAAAACTGTTCTTACCAAGTTGGCCAGCCTGTAGGCAAAGATGCTTCTGCCCACTGTAGTGAGATGGATCCCACTTCTTCCAAGCAGTCCTTGATTCTCAAAGAGGGTTCTGTGGTCATAATAACCAAAACCCTACGGCCAACACCACTTTAGAGCTCGTTGTTGACCTGCAGGATCTCTCTGCTCTTCAAGTCCTTCCTGCTAACTGGCACAACTGGGGAGAACACCACTTGGGCCTTGATCATAGCTTCCAGACCCACATAATGTGTGGGTTCCAGACACACTTGGTACTTTCCAGGTCTCCCTAGCTGTATAGCTGGTGCCCAGGTAGAAGAGCAGAAGGAGTGATAGTCTGAGGGCTGGACAAGCTTTGGCAGTCTTTCAACAATGCCATGAATTCCAGTAGCACCTCTTCTAGATGACGAATCAGAAGATGAGGGTCCTCCATCCCTTGCTAAGGCTTGCCACTTCCCCCTTGTGCTGCTGTGTGGCTTGGGTTTACTGAACACAGATGATTCATTTGACGGAGCTCTTAGCCCCTTAGCTGCGATGAGCACACTGAATCTGTTCTGTAGTTGCAAATCCTCAAGTGGACCAGCAGCCTTCCTCCTAGTGAAAGAAAGAGCTGCCAGTTCAGAGGAAGAAAAAAGGAGGAAAGAGGAAATTGTGATGTAGTCAAATATTTCAAGGGAACACTTTTTAGCATGTGGAAAGGTAAGATCTGGAGCATAGAATCCTAAAGGCTTGAAATAGAGAAAAGTATTTCTTTCCTACCTGAAAATTCAAAGAAGTTGTAAATGCTGCAAAGTTTCTTTCTGCACTTGGTTTCTCTGTCTCTGAGGAAGATGAGGCATGACTTACAAGAATTATCCAATCTTTGTGTATTTTTGCATCAAACAAAACTCATTTCAAGTCATGTTGTCTTGCTTCAGAGTAATTGAAGTAGTCTTTCTACTATTTTAATGTGTTTTGCTGATACACAAAGGGTGACACAACACCACACGCAGTGGAAATGGATTTTCCAACCCAGCGTTTAAATCAGCTCACTTGTAAGTCTTCTGAAGTCTGAGCACCAAGTTTACAAGTCTGAATAAATGGGTATTGTTCCTTTTTTTAGGATAGCAAAGATACTGTTCTTTTTTTACCTGTTGAAGTGTAAAAATGTGGTGACCATATAAATGAGGTGTGTTCAGTAAACTTTATAGTAAGTCAGGATTTCAGCAAAACCATCTGTGAATCTGTTTTCAGAGCATTTAGAAAAAATCTAGTATGGGTATTCATCTGTTGATAACTGTATATATTCTTGATTGACTAGTTCAAAGTCTAATCTGGATCCGAAACGTAATATACCTTGATACAAATCAAAACAAAACTTCAGTGTCAAAGGCCCCTCAGTAACCTTACTGACTATTTCAGCCTGGTAATACCATGACTTGAAATACTTTTCTCCCTGCCTCAGTATTAAGAAAGGAAAATTGTTGAGATCTGTTTTCAGCTGAAGAACTGATGTTTTCAAAAGAGATGTACAATACAAATATTATATTTCTGTAGCATGATTTTAAAATATTTCCTGTAGAAATTGCCATGCTGACACTGAATGTGGGAATTCTTTAGTTTACCCTGTTTATATGTAAAGATTAGCTAAGCAATTTAAAGTTTGTTCTCTTCTCTAGGTAACAATTTGAACCTGACAAAATTAGTATTTGGCTGTGTTGCTTTTTGATAGTTGTGCTTCAGATGTACCATTTTGCATACTTGTGCAATGAATACATTGATTCTCATGCAGACATTTAGCAATGATATTGTTAAATCTTGACTGCCTTCCTGTTGAGGTAAGCTTTGAAGTGCAGCAGCAGGCTGATCTTGGATTGTAAAACAGGAATGATAACGTATGAACAATTTTTGAGGGAAAATATTATTGCTTTTTTTTTTTGTTTTGTAGTAACAGAAGATGGCTCTAGTTGATTTTTTGAAGTAGATGCCAAGGGTTGCAGAATAGCCAAAACTGACTGTTTCCCTGGACATGAGAGGTGGGAACATAGGCCAAATACAGGGATCAGCATTTGTATACTTGGCCAGAAAACTGATCAGGAGCATATTGACAAAGCCATTTTAAGTATTCTTTCTTGAAAACAAAACCAAATTTGACACTAGCAGTGAAATCTTCCTTTTGCTCCTTCAAACAGATACCACAGGAATAATACTTAGTCAGGAATCAGGGAATGTTCAGTGATATGAAGCAACTCTAGAGCAGTCTTTTCCAGTCTACCCTTCTTATACTAGCAGCACTGGCTCCTTCACTGTCCCAAGAAAGATAAGCGTGTAGAAGAAAATTTTTGCAGGTACATAAATGTGTAAGAGCAAGACAGATGGGTGCTGGAAGTTATTTGGAAAAGTCATGCAGTGATATTAAATAGCAAAGAGCAAGCACAGCCTGAAAGCACCAGGTCACTGCAAACTGATGTCATTTGCAGTGAAAACTTGGAAGAACTTTGGCTTTGACATGAAAATCTCTCAAGTTAATCTTCAAAGGACAAATTTATTGTCTCTATTGGAAACACAAAACTTAAACACTGTTAGTCTTATTCCATCAGAAAGGGTAGATTACTATTTCTGTAATGCATGTTGCTCGAAATTTGTGTGTCTTTCAGTGTAGCTGCCTCTTGTTCAGGATTCTTCATCAGTGTGTGTTCTTTGAGGCTAATAGTACTTACTAATAGGTTAATTACATAAGTGTTGAAGGGGAGAATTCTGACAACTTTTGGATGCATCAGGACTTCTACTATAGTAAACTCATTAATATTTAAAAAATAGCTGAAAAAGCAGATTAATATATCCAGTGAGAAAAAGAGACTTCACTATGAATGAAGAAAATGCAGTCAGTGAAAAATTCTTAAGTGACGTAGAGCACTGATGAAAATCGAAAGATATTTGTGTGATCCAGTGATCTGGATATATTTCCATAGGAGAGTAAGGATAGCATTTTTTTCTTGAAAGCTTTAAAATTTAAAAGTCTGAACTCTCTGTTCTTTCTATTTTTTTTAACCTCTACCTTCATAGAAAGACTCCGTTGGTACTTATGAGGGCAGTAGATGGTGGAAACAAGATGAAATTAAGGCAGTAGTTTATGATGAGGAATAGTTTCAAAGAGATTCCTAGTTCAGCGAATTAGTTGCTTTAGATATACAGAAAACTTTCACAACATAACTGTAGGATTTGTTGCCAGTGAAAGGAAAAAAAGGAGGAATGTTGCTTATTCATCAGCTGATAAAAACCAGCTGTGCCTTGTGTTAAGAAGGGGCCAGCAGCTCCTTCCATTGTTCTCAATTTTTTGTACATTGTTCTCAGTATTTTTTGTACTCAAGGTAGCAGCCCATATGTAAGTAGCTGCCATTCATCAGAAGTAACAACTCACATAGCAGAACTTTCTGTAATAGAAGTGCTGGAGGAGGCTGTGAGAAGGAAAGGGTACAGAGGGAATTACTGGCCCCTTCAGAAGCTTTTCACTGATGTAATGTGTGGTATAACACAGCAGACATGTGTGCTATGTAACCAAGCATGAGCATTTTGCTTACAGATTCAGTTGTTAATAAACAGGTGTTGGTGAATCCCTGAAGGACACTTTCTTTCTTTTTATCATAAAGCCTTTATCTTCAAATTTCAAGTTAAAGTGCCATTGAATGGAGTTCTGCAGTACTAACTATATTATCTTGGAGGAAGAAATTTTGCCTATGCTTTAGCTTATCTTTTTTTATATTATTCTGTAAGATTCACTGTTCATTTGTATTCAGATGTGGAGGTTACTGCTCCCTCTGACTAGAATTGGTATGAAATACAGTAAGGTAAGGTGCCTGTACGCAATCAGTGTTGATGATTATTTTACAGAGTGCTGTACTTTACTCCAGGAGTAAAGATTGGAAAGAAAATGTTTGAACTCTCTATGAGTAGGCTGTCTGCCTAAAATCATGTAGCTTATGCTGTTTAAAGCAAACTGGAGTGCCATAGCTTGCTTCTGAATGGCATCCTCTTTTTCTCCATGTTGTTTTGTAGCCTTCACTGATATTGCTCATGTTTTCACTGTCCATTGGCATCCCTAGAACAGCATAATTCCCTGTTCTATACTACAATTTTAAATTTTCCTTTCATCCCACTCTGGAGACTGTTTAGTACCAGGTGTCACTCTTGTTTTAATTCTTTCTTTATCTGTCATACTGGCTTTGCTAAATGTAAGAGATGGTATATATTTTCATTTATCATCTGTGCATTGTGCCCCACTTAATGAGTTATTTATTTGTAATATTATGCATTGCAACATGCTGTGTATGTTCTGACACATGCAGAACACAAAAGCCATGCTTTTTTATTGCTGGAGGAGGGAAATTTTTGTAAACAGTAATTTCTTAAAGCCGCTTACTCTACCACTGTTAAAATGAGTAATAATCATGAGTTACACTACATGCTCTGTGGGTTGGTTTTCTTCAGAAGAATATTTCTGTCTCTTGGCATCTATGATGTGGAGAGATGATGGCTTAAATAGAGGAAAATTTGCATACAAAATAACATGGAGATGGTATAAATGAGCACTGCTGAAAACATCACGTGAAGTGATACAGCATTAACAACAGCATAAGTATCTTGCGCTCTGAAGAAAAGTCCCAGTTATCTGCGGTACTATTTAGATAGTAGTCAGCAATCAACTGATATACAAATACCTTTATAAACATGGAGAGTGCAAGAGATTGTCCAAGTTTGGATCTAGGCACAGGAAATTACTGAATTCAAAATGCTTGATTAAACAAGTCATCTCATGGTCATGATGATGCTCCAGTCAGTTTTCTGCTGACCTTGTTTAGTGTAGTACCTCTTCAAAATGAGCTGGTAGGTTTTGTAGTCACACATTCTCAGTTCTTAACCATACATTTTCCTATTTTCTTAGGTGACGCTTTTTCAAACTCTGCAAAAAATGACAGCATCTTTCTTAATGACATGGACTAAGGGAATTAAAGAACTCTGAATGTGATTGTATCATGATTCCCAAAGATTCATCACAGGGACACTTGTTCATAACAAGAGCTGTGAATGACCTGATGTCTGGAAGCCCCTTTTAAAAATTATTTCTAGAAATTCTGATAGAAAAATTTTTATTTGAGATTTGATTTCCATTAGCTTCATATAGACAGGAAACATCGCTCTTGGTATTAATTCTGAACCTTAATCAGACTTTCAAGGACAGAAATGAAATTATAATGGCATGCTAGGAATGATTCTGAGGTAATTTATGGATGAGGAAATGATGATCGTTCTAGATTTGCTTGGTGTTGATACCCAACCTGTTGCTTTTCTGCTTGTTGTGTTCCTCACAAAGTGTTTTTGCAATATGGTACTAATTATTGTGTAATCTGCATGGAAGTGCTATAGAGAGAACTGTTGGTACTATTCTGACGACTGTTACATATTGGTGATCTAGAGTGGATTGCTTATCAGCTGATGAACCCTTGGATACTTCCGTGAGGTTTGTATACTTAAAAAGAAAAAACCAAATGGGATCTGGGGGAGAGGACTACTGCATTGAGTTTAGATTTCTTTCTCAGGAACCTTCCTTATATATGTCATCTACATATGTGCTGCTGTGTAGGCAGCCCAAGACTTCCATCAAGACAGTGAAGGTCAGTTGCTGGTCCACTGTCAACTTTTATTGCAGTAGTAGCTGAGAAAAGCTGCTTAGTTGCTATTGAACTACAGGCTTCTGGAGTGGAATGAGTTGGAGCTGACCCTGAAGTCTTGTTAATCTTCCTCAGCTGATGCCCTTATTATTGAAAATCAAGTATGCACTATCAGCCATCCAGTCAGTCCAAATATAATTCTGCTTGTGGGCAGTTGCTGATGCTTACTGATGTTGCTTTTTAGAGTCGTTATTTACAATGAAAATGGTGAGTCTAGAATTGGTATATTCATGGCACTGCAGCTTTGAAGCAGGTGAAGTGGCACAGTGCAATCCTTAGAATGATAAGGTACAGTTCTTGAGAAAGTTCCATTGGTCCTTTTTGCTGGTGAAGCACAGATAATAGGCACACCTATTTTCTCACTCAGCTTCATAAACACTTTGTAGTTGTGAGTCTGTTGTAAGCAAGGCTCACTTGGCTGTTGGCAATTCCAAGAAAACCCATCTGAAGAATGCTAGGGTGCTTTTTGAACTCCACAAATCAAACAAAATCAAGTGGGGCTACAAGGGGCTTGAACTCTCAATTTTTTTTCGTTGCTGTCCTGATGATTTTGTTGTGTCTGAGTGGAAGTTAGACTTTTTCTAAGGAGAGCCATTTGTTTAATGTAAAAGCTGAGCCTTCTTCATCTGCGGTAGATCTTTTATGTATTCTAATCAATCTCATTTTTAGTCTTCTGAGGGCAGAGAGACCATTTGAAAGCTATTTGAAAACATCTATTTCAAACCCAAATAAAACTCTGGATAAGACATTTCTGTTTCATATTTTACGATTCTGTCATCTGTGCTAGAACTGCACTGTTTTTGAATTGGAGTAATTTGGAGTCATCAACTTAACTTGTAATTAAAGCTGTTCTTCCAGCTATATGTTTGCGGATGCCATGTCAGAGGAAAGGAAATATGCCATAATCTTCACCAGAGTTTGTTACAGTGTGCAAAAATAGCAATTGGAATGTGTCAGTAGAGAAATGTTACTGTTTGTGATCTCTCTCTTTTGCTGTGTATTATATCACAGGCTGCTTGCAGACCTTAATGCATTGTGAAGACGACGTTGTGGGGAAGATGGAGTACAGGAGATAGTGTGGCTACAAAATCTATGCCCTAATATAAGTACTGATGTAACTGCTGGTTACAGCATATATGATGTCATTTGAATCTCCAGACACACTCATAGTTTTCTTTAGCTTTTGCCAGAAGATCTCATGGCATCTTCCCCTTAAAAAAGAAGCTCAGCCAGAACCCTTCTATCTCTAGAGGATACAGCAGAAAATCTGATAGTACTCACTGGCAAATGCAGCAATATATGTCCATAAATTAGAATACTTCATGTGAAACCCTAACCTGGCCTACCACACTGACTCTGAGCCTTATGCTTACAAAAAAAGAAAGATGCTTTTTTTCCCCTGACTATATTAACTTCATATGTTGTATGAAATATGATCCTTACCTTATATTATGTTGACCTACTGCTTTAAAACCAGTTATTTGTAGTGCATTCTCTCTCCTTAGTTCTGATCATAGCATTTTCAAAATTCTGTATGATCCAAGGAAAATTTGACTTAACTGAACATTACATAATGTTAGCCTTTTAGATGACCTTAGAACTTGGGGGCAAGAGACTTTTGGGAATTGTCTTGAAGCAGCAACTTAAAGAAAGGTGCTTGTGAGAAAAAGGAAAAGAGGGAAGAAGTTTGTAGAAACACAAGTATACTCTACAAGCAGTAGGTGCTCTTCTGTTCTTTATCTTGATTGCCTTGTCAAAAGTGGAGAAGGTAGGAAAACTTTTAAGGAAAGCTGTTCATAACAAGATTTGTCTAGAGTTACCATGAAAAGACACTTGCAAAAACTGATAGTGTTTGGTAGATGAAATAACTGTGTTTTTAATAGTAAAGTGTGATTTCCCATTTAGAAGCTGAATGGCTGTAATCTGTGTATAGCAGCAGGGATCCATAATATGTGGAAAAGTAATAATTTTTGTAACACTTTCAAGTGATGCAAGCAAATATTGATTGAGCACCAGCTGATAAATTAGAGGAAGAATTTACAGAGGGAAAAACTGGCAAGATGCATTCTAAGTACAGCAGCTTCCTCAAAAGCAATAGCTACTCATGGCACACAAATGAAACTGTGCTGTCAACAGGGTGCAAGGCCTTAGAATAGTGAGTAGTAATAGGATTCTGAACTATTATATACAGGCCATATGTTGGATACAGAGGTAGTCATATAAATATCCTCAGCGTGAGATAGGCGATTAATCACTAAGGTATCTTCACCTGGTCTTAATGCATTTTTTGTGTTTCAGAGATCCAGTTTACTTCGATGAAAATTGGCTGAACAGGATCAAAGCAGAAGTGGGAGATAATTGGAGGCTAAAGGTATTTGACTGACTTTGCTTGTCTGCGAATCTGTATTTCAGTTATTCATACAATATTGTATATAAATATTAGAATATTTCTAGATTAAGGCCTTGCTCTGTAGTACAGTGTTTTGAATTTTAGACCATTTTAATTACTTACTTGTTTTTTATGTTGTCATTGTCCTGCACAGCTTAGCGAAGAAAAGACATTTTGAGTTTGTAGATAGGTTTCAAGAACTTAAAAAGTTAGTATTAAAATAAATTTTATGCATCAACAACCTCTCTTTGTTTTTCAAATGTTGAATGAAAGATTTTTTATAAAATGCAAAGTGTGAAAGTAGCATTAAAAAAGAGCTCTGGGAAGCAGCTGCATGAAAGTAGCAGAATAATAAAGAATTTATTTAAATAAAAATGGCAAAGTGTTGTTTCCTTTTAATTGTCAGCTCTGCACGACTACTGAGCTTTAGGACAGGAAGTCATGTTTTTTCTATGTTGTTTGTACTGAGCATATTTTTTTGTATCACTTGATATTCTAGTATTTCCTCTTCCAACCTTAAAGCAATAGGATTTACAGTGGTACAGCTGAGGAACATTTTGATTTATAAAACCTGAAGAACATAGTTTCACATGCATATGTTAGTGTAGTTTCTGACCAATTTTGTTCAGAGAATGATGTATGTACCTTTCTAAATTGCCATTTCTGGCCCAACTACTCAGGGAAACCAGATAGTGATGGTTTGTCTGTTAGTTCACGTTTCCTATAAATCCATTTTGTTCCAGCCATCAAATACCCTTCTGAGCATCTGGGGAAGGGCTACAACTGAAATGCTCTAGTACTTAGAGGCTCATCAGCATCAGTGGCTGAATAGAAGGGACACAAAGATAAGTGCTGCTTGAGACAAGGATGGAGGATACTGCTGCTTTATATGTTTTGGCCAGCAGACCTGTCAGCGTGGTCACTGCTGCCTGGCCAGCTATGTGCAAGTCTGGGCTGCTTTAGGATGTTTTGTCCACCAGGGCTGCCAGCAAAAATGTGGGTACACTGATGAGGATGTATTGACTGGCTGGTGAATAAAAGACATGATCCCTAAAAAAGCTTTGTTAGTTCTGTTGCTTGTAGAGCAGTTAATTTAAATGAACTTTCCAAAGCAGCATATGGAATTGCAAGTGAACAGCTGGATACAAGGTTTTATTTTTTGCTAAAATATTTCTGTGGCTTTTTTCTAATCATAGAATCATTTAAGTTGGAAAAGATCTTTAAGATCAAGTCCAACCACAAACCTAACACTGCCAAGTCCAGCACTAAAACATGGCCATAAACACATCTATATGTCTTTTAAATACCTCCAGGGATGGTGACTCAACCATTTCCGTGGGCAGCCTGTTCCAATATTGAATATTGAAGTCTTGGCTTTTAAATTGGGAGAACAGCAAATTGAGATTTGTTTCTTATAACAGCATTTCAGCCGACTGAAAGAGAAGCAGGAGCTTCTGTAACTCTCATATGGAGCTTAAGAAATTTTTTTTTTTTACGTCTCACACCAATTTGGCAGATACTAAGGCTTAGCAGGTGGGAATAAAAAAAAGGCTGAGCAATCTAGTAACTTCTTTATATAATTGAAATTGGAAAAACATCAGGTCAAATTTCAGTTTCTTGCTGATGTCATTCCTTCTTGTTTTTCATATATCCATATAAATAAGAATTAAGGACTGATTGTTTTCTTGTTTAAAAAGCACATATACACCAGTTCTCTTTTCATGAAGAATACTAAAAAGCACAAATGTGATATTTAACTCTTATTTTGTAACCAGGAAAGTAATCCTGTACTTTGTCAACTGTTCTTCTTCTTTATATGTAGTAAACGCTATTAGTATAGCGTATTAGCATATAGTTGTTCAAATGTCTATCATTCAATCCATCATTTATAGTCTGGCTTGTAGGAACAGTTTCAATCAGTGCACTTCTGTTGTTTTGTCACTAGACTTAAAATGTAGGCAACATACTTTTGGATGTCTCTATGATATAGACTTCCCTTCATCTTTTAAGAAGCACCATGAGAAATTATAATTAGGTTATGTCATTACCTCACAAATCATGACAACGAGCTGAATTAATATTCTGGTTGCTACACATGCTTGCTCTTTGCCTCCTGTACCTTATGGTGTAACAGCAACCACTTGTACAAGCTCTTGGTATTATGAACCACATAAAGGACCAGCCTAGCAGAGGAACTGAGTTAAAAAAACAACCTAAAATGTAATGTGCAGGTAGTTCTACTTTGTGGAACAGTGGTTAGGAGGTCCTGACAGATGTTAGCGTAGGCCTGATACAGCCCTCCTAACCACTGTTGAAAGAGATACTCATTCTATCAGGCAATTGTTAACTTTGCATTGGAAGCTGTCTTATATGGGGAATAAACAAGACTATATGGCTCAGCTTTCATCATTTTTTTTTGTTCAACAGTTCACTTGCTGATAACTGCAAGAATGCAGTCTTATTAACAATGTTTTTCCTGTTGTGGTACCAGTTTAAAATAAATGTATAAATTCACAGGGATGTTGTTATGTTCTTGTTTTCGTGGCAGGTTATCTGTCTTGAGAGATTGAGCAATGCAGAGGATAGAAAAAGGGACATGTTAGAACTTGGGGGACTTAGAAAACAGGAAGCATTCAGCAAGCATTCTGTGTATTGTAGCTGACCAGATCTTTATCTATTCTGTTTAGTAGAGAAACATGTTCTTAATTCTTTGGGGTTAAAATATCTGGGGCACAGCATATGTCGGTGTCCATAGCAGTTTGTTTTCCCTTGGGCAACAAAAAATGCTGCTTCTCACTGAAGTACAACAGAATACTTTAATATAGAGAGAGTTTAAACTGTAGTTTTTTAGTATTTTATTAAAGCTAGTATTTTATGCTGAAGAAGACATTTTGAAGATAAAATGACCTTTATTGAAAATGGAAAACAGCATAGAAAATTCTGTTGCCAAAATTTTGCAGGAATGAAATTCTCTGATCAAGAAACGAGAATAGTTCAATGTCAAGTCATACAGGAATACCAGTAACGGAACAGAAATTTAAACAGTTAATGAGTTGATACGCATATGTCACGCAACTGCGAAGTAAGTTCTTGACTGTCTGAGAGACGAGTTAAAACTGACACCCTTTTTTTACCCCCTTCCATTCAATGTGGTTGTACCTAGCTTGGGAAGGGAAGGACATACATTGTTCAGCTTGACTTCTGACTTTTTCTTCTGGACTTTTTGCTTTGGCATTCAGACTACAGCATCAGTTTAAAATACAATTTTATTGATGTTTGTAGTAGCAAGCTGTGCTTGTTCCATTACTGAATAGAACATTCAAACAATAGGAGCCACTAGGCTTTCTGCAGCTAGTACAGTTTGAATGCCTTGTGCTTGATACAGTATTGCAAAATGGAATCGTCAATGAAATTAGAATACAGACTACTTAGTGCTGTTAATCTAAGTAAACAAACCTGATTTTTTGAGAATTAATTTTGACTCCCTGCAGTAGTATAGTTACATTTGCTCTGAATTCTTCTACAGTACAAGCTGGGTTGACTGGTGGAGTAATGGAAGCTAGTTTTCAGTGTGCAGTATAATCTTTCTGCTACTTTCTTGTTCCTTTGCAAGGGAAGGGAGCACTTATTGATGAGCAACCTTTTAGAGGGTTTTTTTCTGATGAGGGTGGAAGCCTGTCATGTGAATGTTTTTCTGCAAACAAGAACCAGAGATTTTAGGCATATTGTAAGCCAGCATTCATTTCTGTCAAAAAGATAATTAGCAACTGATATATTTAATTCTGTTTCGACATACCCTTAACTCCGAAGTCCAACAATGTCTTCAAACATAAGTTTAATATGGAAATGCTCTCTGTTCAGGTCCACATTAATTTTTTTTTTTTCTTGTCATTTAACTTGATTTAAGTGTCTGTGTCTGTTCTTCTTGATATTTCTTTTTGCAGAAGACAGGTTTGGAGGAGAATAACCCCCAAAGCTAGTGGTATAGTTTCTCTCTAGACTCCATTTATAATCAGTGAAGAGACAGGCTCCTACAGAGTGCCATTTAGAGCAGAAACCTAATGCATGTGGTAGGAGGCATGCATGCATGCACACTCTCCCTCCCTTCCTTTCTTCCTTCCCCCCACCCTCCTTAAGTGCAGCTGGGAAGAATATGTACCTTAATGCGGTAACTGACCATGACTGAGAATTCTCTTGCCAAGTGTGCCCTAGCAACATTTCCAGAGGTTATAAGGTTTTTAATTGTAACCTGTGTGAAGGGAAATAGGTCTGTGCAATTACCCACATATGGTATGGGTATGCATTTATCCGTATATTGGTGTACCCAACACCCATTGCACAAACCCAGGAAAGATACTGTTGAACAGCATTTCAGAACATTGGGGTTCCCATTCAGACACTTCAGAACCTGAAATGTGTAAGGATATGTTGTTTTACACAGAGTCTGTAGCACAAACAGGATTTCAGTCATACCTGTCATGTAAGGATAAATGTGAAACTGGGGACTGGCTGTCATAATGTTAGAGAGAAAACAACAGGTTAGATAACCCATGCTCCCTTTTTGTCAGCAATCACAAGCTTAAAGGCATTTCTACTGTCCACTTCATCAGGCTTTCCTTCTGTTGCTCAAACATATTAGTAAAGAGAGAAATCTAGACAGACTACCCTTACATATCCTCGGTTTAGAACCAGTAAGTAAATAGTAGTTAAATTAAAAAAAAGAATTCATATGACAAGTGAGGAGAAAAAAACAGGAGAAAAAAACCCTGCAAACATTAAGTTACATGGTGTTGCCAGATCATGTGTTGTCTTCAGTAACCCAGGGCACATCATCTCTGCTTTCATTCCAGTCAGTTTATCTGGTTAATGCTGTGTAATAAGGGTCAGTCTCATACTGAACAGTGTGTGCTAACTATGTAGTACTGTTACAGCCAAGATGCCTGTAAACTGAGAGGGTAATGGTCATTTAACATAAGGAACATCCACACAGCTCTGCTGTGGGTATTAGTGAACATGAGGTGCTCAAAGATTGAAGGATAACATGCAGGTTGCCTTTGTGGTTACATTAGTTCAAAATGGCTGTCCCTGTCCTTGGTAAGAGGAGATTGGGGTAATAAAGCAGGAAAAGGCAGATGGAAAAGAGACTGAAAATTAATAGACATTAACCTAGAAGTAATTAATAGTCCATCTATTGTGAGTTGCAGTAGCTTTTGGAAGTGGAAGAAAGCATAGTTGTCACTATT
>NW_010564326.1:0-7735 GCF_000687285.1 Phaethon lepturus | reverse complement strand
TAAGTTTCATGTCTTTTCCAGAGGTATGGGTGCAGGGAATGGATGTGAAGGGGGTCAGGAGGGTAGTGTAGGTGCTTTGTAAGGAAAAGGAGGAAGTCAGGTTGCTGATGCAAGCAAATAAGTGTCCCATGTGATCATGGGCTGATCTCCAAAGGATGATACAGTGCTTTGTAGTCATGATTGATATTGGAAATTCTGTCTGTTGTGTTCTGTCATTGCATGATTTAATGGTCCTTGTTAACTAGTTATAGTTAGGTTTTCTGCATGTGCTCAAGAAAAAGAGAAAAAAAAATTCTAAACAACCATCACCTGCTGCGATTTAGAATTCTGATGTAATTGGTTACCTTTAACACTTTCTTGTGCTGTTGTTCGCTTTCATTCATCTCTGTTTGAGGTCCTCCTTTTAAAAACTTACGCTATGACCTGACAAATGTTACTGGAGCTACTGAATTGAATCTCAAAATAGAAAACATTTGTGGTAGTTTCCCCTGATGATTATCTGCGGGCAGCAATAGAAACATCTAAGGGTATTCACTGCAGACAAACTAAAAAAAAAAAAAATCAAGAACCCTCTGAGTAATACTGAAGATCATTGTTAAGTTTAAGCCAGTCTATAAAGAAGCTGATTTAGCCTTATAATTGTCCAGCTGTGTGCCAGATACAAAGATAGTACAGTTAACTCTTGAAAGCAAGTTATCCTAGTACTGCTGATTGACAGTGAAATAAAATGGGGCCTCAAAGACAAGATTTTTTTTTTCCATTTGTTTGCTGTTTTCATTTTCCAAGGATGCTGCCCTATATGTTAGTTTTCATGACAGATTTTGATCAATACTGATTTTGTTCCCGCATGTCAACTCTAAGCTCTGTGAAAGTTGTATGGAGGAGGATGATTGTCTTTGTTTAAGGGATTCTAATTCAAAGAATGCTTACAAGGAAAGGGGAAAACAAGTATTTTTGTAGGCTGGTACTTTCCATTTTGTTTCTTATTTTTTGGGATTATGTTCAAGTTCAAGGTTCCACAATGTTCTCATCGGTAAACTGGACTTAAATTCTGCAACATGGCCTTTGCATTTCTGTGGCACTTTCTTCAGCAGACTCAGGTAAATTACACACTGGAAGACTTTAATGAATCAAATTTAAAAATAATATTCTAATCAGTGCAGTATTCTTTGTAGTGATTTGCATCAAAATCAAATTATTTACATTTCTTTAAATTCTTCAATCTGTTGCAGATTTTGGTTATGATTGTGCATAGCCTTCAAGAGGTGGTGATTGCTTATGGGCAGACAATTAGAAGATAGTTGTAGTTCTTACAGAAACATGATGTTACGTGTAATATTACAGAAATAGTATGTGTTTGGGAGTAGAAGTTGTAAACCTGAAAGTAAACTAATTATTACACTGTTATGAGAGGGAAGGTAAATGTTATTATAGACTTACTATCATGTAGCATCTCCAGCTCTCATTCTAGCTTGTCAGAATATTTGATGTGTCACTTTTCAAGTCCAAGTGAATTTTTGTTTCTTGTATGAATTAAAGTTCAGTGATTATGAAGACAATCAGGAGGTTCTTACATCTTAGTAAGTGGTCAACTTTTGCTACTTGTTTCTAAAAGGGAGTGGATTAATAGGAATAAGGTAATCAGATCATTATCACTTTGGATTTCCTGGATAAATCTTTTCATGTGTGTGTATCCTGTTCCTTTCTTGAGTTTGTCTTAGAGCCTGCATTTTGCTTTCATCACCTCATTTTGTCTGTTGACTGTGTTGAAGTGTTGAGTTTGTCCCTGGATTTCAGTGTCAAGTGTCTTAACTGTTTTCTGTAGTGTTTCCTCAGATCTTTTGGAAGATAGATGACTTCTGTCTGTGCACAGAATCTCCTAACTGGATATTTTTGGAATGTAATCAAGAATATAGAAGTTATTGTGGACTTTAAAGACAGTTGGGATTTAAGAGTTTTCACTCTCCCTTCATTGTAATTCCACAGTTTGCGCTGTGTCTGCTGTTGTCAGCAACAGCACTTTTTGAAACTTAGTTGAGTCAGGTTCATTCTTTGTAGAACCTGTTCTTCACAGAACCTTCACAGAATCATTGTATTGGTAAAGACCCTTAAGATTATTGAGTCCAACTATGGACACTGCTAAGTCCACCACTACACCATGCCCCTAAGTGCCATGTCTACACATCTTTTAAATACCTCCAGGGATGGTGACTCAACCACTTCCTTGGGCAGTCTGTTCCAATGCTTGACCACACTTTTGTGAAGAACTTTTTCCTAATATCAAATCTAAACCTCCGTGGCGCAACTTGAGGCCATTTCTTCTTCTTGTCCTGTCACTAGTTACTTGGGAGAAGAGACCGACACCCTCTTTGACTACAACCTCCTTTCAGGTAGTTGCAGAGAGTGATAAGGTCACCCCTCAGCCTCCTTTTCTCCAGGCTACACAACCACAGTTCCCTCAGCTGCTCCTCTGTCACTGATGACAGTGCACTGCTGCTGTTGTCTAAATTCCTTTTTTAAATATTTGGATATTAATTGGTGGGAATCTGTAGCAATTACTTTCAGCAAGGATTTCTTTTTCTTCTAAATGTCACCTATGAAATTCGTTGGGCATTTTTATAATTTTTAAATGCACTCTTTATCTCAGAAACTTGATTTAAATGGATTTTTGCTGGAAAGGGAGCAGTAATCTGTGCTAGAGAAGTGTGGCATAGATTCTATACAGCAGGAGGCACTTAACTGATGCCATTGGTTATGCAAGTGAACAGAAGCTGTGTTGGTATGGCAGTGGAGGCATTGCTGAGAAATGTGAATTTTGCCTTGACACTGTAAGAGAGACATTCAGTTGTAAAGAACTGGGGTGGGGAGAAACAAACAAAAATGAAAGCACTAAGATGAATCATTAGTGAGAAAATTAATAAATCAAGCTTACATAGGTTGGGAGTAAAGGAGGATATTGAGCAGTAGCTGGTTTTGGTTTGGAAGAAGAGGTTTATCTCTGCAGAAAGTAGATCACTAGCATACTTTTAAGAGAAGAAAGGAGGAAAAGAATGTTTCAACTTCTAGCTATAAAAAATAATCCTAAGATAAACAATTATTCCAAAAAAGATTCATGCTTTAGAGTCTGATATAAAGCCTATCCAAGGCAGTGTGATGTTTTTAATAAATTTAAATGGGTTCTATCAATAAACATTTTATGATCAGGTCTGGAAGTCTGATCATAAGGGATTATTGCATAACTTTCATGATTCTAAATTAAACCGCTCAAACAAAGCCTCACTGTGCAAATAGATGTAATTGTATGATTCTTTTGTGTGATTCTTCTGTGACTGCCTACTTTATGATAATTTTTCTGCAATTTATTCCCTGCATTTATTTATCCCTTCTTGTCAAATAGGTAAGCAACCTGAAGAAAATTTTAAAAGGAATATTGGATTACAACCATGAGGTAAGAATTGTTTTAAGCAATCTACATCTACATCCTTTTTTTTGTTACAGATTTTAGTTAACCTGTTTAATGTAAATTATATTCTACTGATTAAATTCTGACTTCTTGCAAAGTATATGGCATACAGAGTGTTTCATAGTCTATTTTCGGGTAGCCTTCTTTAAAACTTCTCACCTGCCTTATGAAATACACAGAGCTTCCAGAGGAGTCTGATGTGCAAATTCTATCATACAAACAGTAGATGTCTTTGCTAATTATATTCTGATGATCGACTTTAACAGTACCTCTGTTTGACACCCACCCACCCCCCTCTAGCTGCCTCTTTCCTTCACGACCCCCCCTTCTTGAGGAGAGAGAGGAAAGAGCATTTTTAACCTCTCCCCACATCAAAATTTTTAATGAAATGTTTTAATCCTGGGATATTGGAGTCTGCCCTTAGCGTTCTCTCTTAGACTATCAAGCAAACTCAGAAATTAACCACTCCAGAGGAGATACAGTACAGTAGGTTTTTTTTCAGTGGTGAAACTTCAGCTGAAATATGCTTTTAGTTTCAATGATGTTTTGAGGCAAATTGATCTGTACAGGCTGCAGCACAAAATCCATAATATATGTGTTCTGGATATTGCTTGTCTCAAAATATTAGCCTCCCATAAATACTTTGGAGAGGAAGATATTTGTTAATAAACTTAAGTCTTTAAAACTGAACAGGCTTGCAGAAATAAAAAGTTAGACTCATAAGCTCATACTCAGTGAGTAGTCATATATCCATGTTGAAATAAATTTTGAAGATTGATATTTAAACAAGTAGGCCGTAACTGACAATTCTAGAAAGAAACAAGTAAATTTTTTTGTTATAGAAAATTAATATTACTATGACAAAGTGATGCCAGCTTTTTGGCTATTTGGTATGTATGATGATTAAGTTTCTGGTGTGAAAACTTTACTACTTAGCTAGTTTTGAGCTGTTTCAAGCTGATTAAGTTCTGCAAAGGTAATGCATATTTATAAGTTTAACTGGATTTTGGTTTGGTTTCTTTATTTTCTGCTGAGTCAATGCCTGTGGTGAAAATGGAGATAATCTGGATTCTACTATGAATCCTGATTATATTTTCCTCAACCTGATTCCCTCTCCTAGTGTTGTGGGATCGTATACCCAGTGTTCAACATACCCATGTTCAATAGCCTCTCAGTTGAGTCAGTGGTTGTGATCTCCCCCTGCCACCTTTACCTTTATCCCAGTTATTGTGGATTCTGCTGATCTCATGGCAGTTACATTTTTTCAATAGTGCAGGAACAACTCGGTGTTCATGGTTTACTGCTTAAGTACAACTACTTCTTCATCTTCTTGACCACTAAATCCTGTTTCATTAATCTTTTTTTCATTGTGTTGTCTCCTACTGACCAGCCTCCAAGAATATTTCATTTCTCAGACATCATTTTACCCCCTTTGAGACTGTGAGATCTTCTTTCACAGGTCTCATATATCTCACTATTTCTTTTAACATTAAACAAATCAAAACCACTCCCAAAACTCTCATTTTTTCAACACTAAAACAATTGTCCTTGTAGACATTTAACCCCTATGTAAGCAAATTTTATTTAAAGTTTCTGGTCAATAGAAGCTTAAGTTCTCCAAACAGTATGGAGTTCACTTCAGAAGAAAAAATTCACTTCTCTGGATCTGATTCTGATGCCCTTTTCACCTACGTGTAGTATATCCAGGAGTCAATTCTCTCAACTTTGACCACAGTGTAAGTCTTTAACAATACAGCATAAGGTCGTTTCCAGTTCTCCTGTAGTAGTTCATCTTTCCAGGTCCGTACATAAACAATGTCTCCTCATTGGAATGGGTGAACTGGTGTGTCTTAAGAGAAGCCCTTTGATTTAGGTATCTATGCAGCGTAGATAATGTCTGCAATATAGAAATCATATATTCCTTAATACCAGCCTAGACCTTTTGTATGCATTTTGTCTCCCTTGATGCTCAGAAGATTCACGGGGTATGCTTTCCCATATAGAATCTCAAAGGTACTTACTTTTTTCTTGACACTAGAGGTTATTCGAATTTGCAACAGAGCTAAGGGTAAGGCCTCTGTCCACTTAAGATATGCTTCCTGACAAAGTTTAGCAACTTGTCTTTTGAGAGTCTGATTCATCCTTTCTACTTTCCCACTGAATTGTGGACTCCAAGGGGTGTGTAACTACCACTTAATTTGTAAAAACTTAGAAACTCCTTGCACTACTTGTGCAATAAAATGGGGCCCATTATCAGAAGAGATACCCTCTGGAATACCAAATTCAGGTATAATTTCTTTTAACAAAATCCTAATTACTTCTCTATCTTTGGTACAGCAAGGGAAAGCCTCTGGCTAACCAGAAAAGGTATCTACCAATACCAATAGATACTTATATCAGTTACATCTAGGTAATCCTGAAAAGTCTATTTGCCAGTATTCCCCAGGAGTTATTCCTTGTTTCACACTTCCTCCTATAATCTTTTTCCCAATTTTTGGGTTATTGGCACAACAGATAGTACGTTTCTTCACTACAATGTCTGCTATACTCTGCATTTTGGTCCAAAACAGTTTCTTTTAGCAGTTAGTATCAGTGCATCTGTTCCTGTATAAGTTTCTTGGTGTAGTCTTTTAAGCAGATTTTCCATCATTTTCTCAGGGATCAATAACTGTTTTAGCGGTGTTACCCACCATCCTTGATCATTTTTGGAACAGTCTAATTGTACTCTCTTTCTATGGTTGAGTTCCAGTGTTTGAGTCGAGGCTATTAATTCTGCCTTTTGAGTGGATGTATTACTAAGCAGTGCCTTCGCTTCTAGTGTCTGGGTATTTGTTACCACTGCGTATCCAGCTCTTCATTTTCCTTCCTGCATGTAGCTGCTGCCATCAGTGAAGAGCTCCTCTTTTGCATCAGGCAGGGGTTCATCCTGTAGGTCTGGTCTGCTGGAATATACTTGTTCAACAGTGGTTAAACAATCACAGTGCAGTTCATCAGACTCAGAGATTGGGAGTGGCAGGATTCAAGGTAGAGGTCAAAGTTTGACATCATCTTGTTCTAGTAGCACAGCTTGATATTTAACTAATCTATTTGGAGAAATCCAGTGGTGTCCCTTGTTTTCAAGGAGGGATGATACAGCATGAGGTACAAACACAGCTGTCGGCTGGCCCAGTGTCAGTTTTCGAAACTCCTTAATTAGGGTTACAGTCACCGCTACTGCCTTCAAGCAAGCGGGCCAACCTTTACTGACCTCATCCAGTTGTTTAGAAAAGTATCCCACTGGTCTCTTCCAGTCTCCCAATTTTTGTGTTAGTACTCCCAATGCCACTTGTTTTCCCTCATGTACATATAATTGGAAGATCTGTCTTGAATTGGGTAGTCCCAAAGCAGGGGCTTCCATCAACTTTCTCTTAACCTCATCAAAGCTTTTATGGCATGCTGCTGTCCATTCCAAGATTCCTTCAGGTCCCTTTATAGCAGCATACAATGGTTTAGCAATTAGCCCAAAATTAAGAATCCATAGCCAACACCATCCAGTCATTCCTAAAAATCTCCTTAATTGATTCTTTAATGTAGGAACTGCAATCCTACAAATAGCCTCCTTCCTTTCAGCACTTAATTCTCTCTCTCTTTTTGTAACCTCAAATCCGGTATACTGGACTCTTTCTTTTCTGACCTGGGCTTTTTTCTTAGATACTCAATAATCAGCTAAACCTAGAAAGTTGAATAAGCTAACTGTGGCTTCCAAACACTCCTTGTAGGTATCAGATGCAATTAACAAGTCATCGACATACTGTGATAATGTTACGGTATTATACTCATTATGCTGTTGCTCTAGTTCTTTTGATAATGCATTACCAAACAGTGTGGGGCTATTTTTGAATCCTTGAGGGAGGATTGCTCAGCACAGTTGCATTTTCCATCGTGTGGTTGGGTTTTCCCAACCAAAAGCGTTTCCCAATTCAAAAGCAAAAATGCTCTGTCTCTGTTCGTTCACAGAACATACAAAAGAAAGCATCTTTCAAGTCCAATAGGCATTACTATGAGGAATTGAGGCAAGGAGGGCATATGGATTCGGACCCACAGGGTGGACGTCTATAGTCCTTGCATTAACCTCTCATAGATCCTGTACCAACCTATATTCATGAGAGTGAGGTTTCTTTACAGGCAAAATTCAGAGAGTCACAGAATCATTAAGGTTGGAAAGGACTTTCAAGATCATCAAGTCCAACCGTGAACCCATGACCACCAAGCCCCCTAAACCATGTCCTGAAG
>NW_010564325.1:47141-52496 GCF_000687285.1 Phaethon lepturus | reverse complement strand
CGCCTGCAGCTCTCCGCAGGCAGCGCAGCTTCTCTGCTGCCAAGCCAGCAACGCGGCCCGGCGGCAGGACACGGTCCTCTCCAGCCACCCAGGTACCACAGTCACCTGGCACGAGTCTGGCGGGCAACCTAAGAACCACCAGTCACACCACAGAGGTCAGGGACCCGTAAATTCACAGGTTCTCTCTCTTTCCAAGCTGCGCTATACTGAACGCACTTTAGCTTACCCAATTTCTAATATCTCAACCAGTTTCTGATCAACAGACACATTGTGTGTTTTTACAGCCCACAAATAAAACTGGGAGCAAAAGAAGAAGAAATATTTTGTTTTTAAAGCCTTGGAATTTTCAATGCTAATATAAAGGTAACTTATGGCATAGCTCCCAGCTGCAAGTAGTAATGTGAACAGTGAGGAAAGAATGAAAGCAGTCTGATAATTCATTCACACTTGCTGAGGCACAGAAGGTTCCTACAATGACCTCCACATTCTGTATTTGAATTTTAAATGGCCATATATTTACACCACACATACAGTGTATACGATTAGATCTTAACAAAATAATTCCCCACTGAACAGGCTCTGTGTGAGCAAACAAGAATATGGATATATTTGAATTGACAAATATAGTTTCCTTAAGGCTCTGCCAGCTTTAAAGTGCAAGATCCTATTTATACAGGATAGCAATTCTTAATAGGAAGCTGGGTAGTATTTTTTGCAACTGTTAGGCCCTTTTGTATGGAGAAGGGGTCAAAGATTTTGCTGCAGGATGACAATGATAACATAAAGATAACATCATAGCCTTATGTCAAAAGCAGTCTCATTAACATAAACAAAAGAACTATTTCTTTCCTTCGCTTCAGTACACAAGTAATTCGATGAACAAGCTCAATTCTCATTTGAATCTCATGGTGTTCAGCTACACAATATATCATGCACATCTGCAGGGATGCTTCCTAGGAGTGGCCAAGACGACAAGAGTTTTAGCTTGAAAAATACGAGGCTTTGAATTTTTTTTTTCTAGGATACAGGTGATTTGGGTCATCATCTCTGTTCTAGTGAAAGCAGCACCCCAAGCACAGGGTATTTTAAGGTCTCTCTTTCTGGCCAAATATTCTATCTAGGACCAAGAAACCTTGCCACAACATCTCTATCAAAACCAAGACATTTTCTTGTAATTCACTGTGTTTCTCTTTTGCATTACTGAAAAACTTCAAAAGCTTTTTTTATTTTTTTTTACTTTTTACAAAAGAATTGCAGAAGAGAATGCATTTTCAGCTCTATACAGTATTCAACCCTTCATTCTGCTTACCTTCACCAAAGTCTCCTTTAGACTAGAATGAAATTCTGCCCAAGACATGAAAACAACAAGGAACATTTCTTAATTTGCTTAATATTTTATGAAGAAAAATGTTTGCAAAAGAGAAGCAAATCATTTTGTGTATTGCAAATTCAAGAAGGTTAGTTAGTAAGTTAGACTACTGGCAGTTAATGCATTCCCCAGAGAGCACGCAAAAGACAGTGCTTGGTACAGGTTATTTTTAACAGCACCCTGTTGTTTTAATGTCTCTGTTAACTCTCTTTCTCTCTGCACATCGGTAAGCAGGAGTGAAACATTTCAAAAGACAAGAGAGGCAAAAAAGGCACTTTTCAGCTTATGAGAACTGTCAAAACTATTTGTCAGAGGTCTGTCTGGCTCGCTTAGGTTTTTGACAGCCACACGTTAGCATGGTATTTTTACTTGCAAACAAGACTTGAGTAACATATCCTGACCTTTATCATTTTGTATCTGTGGGGCTTTTCTCTCAGCATGTCACAATTTTTGTAATGCTCATTCTTGTGTTTGTTTTGGTTAAGTTTTTTTCTTAAAAAGAAACAATTTTTGTCATTTTATCCACTGAAATGCCACTAAGTCAGATCGTGTTATATTGCCTAATAGAATGAGGCTGGTGCAAGCAAACAATGTTTTTATACAAGGTGGGATAACAAAACTTAGAAAAAAATTAAATGCTTCTATTATAAAGCACACACATTAAGGAAATTCATGAGATTGTGTTAATAATGCATTCATTTACCTGCCAGGTTAAATAAGCTTGTTTAACACCGATTAAATTTTCATCACCCACCCAAAATTCAGTATAGCCACGTAAGTGATTTGAAAGAAAAACCAACGCTCACAATTGAAGGAAGAGTGTGGGGCTCCAGGCATTCTCTGTATATCCATTACTCTGCAGGGTGAGGTTTTTGTATTTTTGGCCTAGACGTGGTATAAAATGTGTTTAGTGGTGAGATATGAGATTTCTGGCTTATTCCTGGGCAGCTGCCAACGCAGTACTCAAACATAACCCCTTCCAGGGCTTCCTGCCACTATCCATTAGCCCAGCACAGGAGGCCCTAAGAGGTGTGGAAGGGTTTGCATGTAGTCTTCATGCTGTGGAAGTATTACTCTAATGACTTCAGAAAAGTCTCCAGACCTTCTGAGCATGAACCCAGAAAGAGGGGTTCAAGCCACATCATCCGAGTCATTTACAGTTGAAAGCATGCAGAACATGGGTAACCGTTCAAGGACAAGACAGGCTAATCTCTTCCTGTGTTTCTTCTTTCTAACTCTCATCCTCTAATGCACACTGGTTCACATTCCTTAATGAACCACAGGGTGCTGTGACTCCTAGGCAGTCAATGGAGATACCTGGGCTTCTCTAGGTGGCCATTCACCACATGCAAGACCTGTCTCATTATCTGAAGTCTCTTTCTCTCCATTACCCCCAGAGGAATTTGAGCACATGGCTTTTGCTCAGCTTATTCTTATTCTGCAGACCATCCTACCTGAATCACAATAATATGACAGCTATCTAATGCAAAAAGACTCCCGGAACGTGTGCACGTACACGCATGGAGACGTAGAGCAAGAAATCTGGCTGTCAGTCAGCTATATGCATGATCTCAATTATTACAAACACTGGCACAATTCAGTGAGATGTTATTTCAGGTTTGCTTAGGCGAAGATCACAGCTAACATGCACCGAGCTCTATCATTTCCTGTGACAACAAAACCAAGTCATGCAGAAATCCTGCTCCCCGTACAAATGAGAAATTTTTATTCAAGTCTAGTCAAGCTTTTCACTGTTAAACATTCCTTACACTTGTCCTTATTAAACATTAACAGTGTTAAACATTCTCATCTGCTTGCTGCAAGGAGTGAGAGACAAACCAGCTCCTGGCTGCTGTGGGACCCAGAAGGGAAGGCTGGACCGAGAGGGGCTCTTCCTCATCCTCTGCACTCCACAGCAGCATCTCCCTTTTAGCACTGCTGGGGTCAGTGCTCCAAGGGACAGTGGGGCTCAGTCCGAGAGGCAACAGCCAAGTAGTGGCTATGTATTGCTTTACAGAGATCTCATTAATTTCTGGGCATAAATCTGACTGAATGCTATTGTTGCCCACACAAAAAGAAATATGCTGTTTTAACAAACATGCCTGACATTTTTTTATCCAGCACAGGGTCATAGTTTCATTCATTTTGGAGTTCAGTTTTTTTAAATATAGCTTTTAATAATAGAAGATTTTGTTTTCTACCCAGAACAGGAGGATAAAGCAACTTTGAGGTAGAGCCTTCTGGGGATTTTCTGTTGACTCAGTGCCTTCCAGCTACAGTGCACAACACTTTCTGCAAAGCAAATTCAGTGTAGAAGCTTAAAAATAAGTGCCAGGATATAATGCGGTGATTGATCTGTGATGAAATTTCAAGTAGCAACTTTCTTTTCCAAGCTATGCTTTTAAGGAAAACACTTTTTTTTTTTTTTCCTTTTTTTTTAATCAAAGGCACTGGCTTAGTTTTCTATGGATATTTGTCTTCCTCACAATATTATGCTGAACTGTACTCTGCCTGCATGTTGAACATGTCATTTAAGTGATTTTAAAGACAGCAGACACAATCTGGGTTCCCTTAAAAGTTCCAGTCTGGTGTTATCAACTTTCAGCACTTCTACGGGGTTTGAAAGTACACTTGGCCCAAAGTGTACTGAGTGCTCCCATATATTTACAGGGGAGTGGCTGTATTCTATGGTTGGGGTATCTGAAAAGCCTTCACTTCTAATTTACATGAAATATCAATACCGATGACTGATGTGATATTTTTATGTGGCGATACCATCTTTTGTAGCCAGTCATAGAGATAGACTAATATTATTTGTCAAACAGAGCTGCTATTCATCAAATAAATTATCCATCTGTAATAATGTTTTGCATTATTTGTTCAGATCTATATCTGGCTGAATAATATCTGTCAACATTTATTCAAAGAAGAAGGTATTCATCAAACAGTGGCTTGATTTCCTTGAAAACACTGGAAATTCTGCCACTTTCAGTAGGAGCTGGAGAAGCCTAAAGATATTTTATTATAATTTATTTTTTATTGGTATAAAGGTACCTAGTGATTAAGTACAACAAAAACCAAAAAATCTCAGAGACCTAGTCTCAAAAATATTTAGGAACCTAAAATATAAACTGGTGCCTAATGACATGTATATAGTACAGTGTACAATGCAAACTTGTCTACCCACTTCCAGTTTTGAAAATATCACCATATTGAGGAATCTCAATGCCTAAACATTTCTTAAAGTTCCCTCTGAAAAACTGACAATTTATAGGACTCACATGAAGCAAATACTTTAGAATTCCCCCTCGATCACCACTTAACAGACCAGTGTCGACCCTCCTGCTCTAACAGCACTTGGAACTTGCCAGGAAACGACTTTCGGAAAGTAATTACCAGAGTTGCACTGTGAAAACTCAAAGGATAAATTGAGTGGTGTGGCACAGGAGACTGACTTTATTTTGTACTGTTCAGTCTTTTCATTAATGATCTGGTGATGGACTAGAGATTTTGTTTATTAAATTTGCAGACTTTGATACGAAGGTGGAAAGAACTGCAAGCGGGTTGCAAGGGGGATTCAAATTCAAAACAAGCTTGACAAATGAGAGAAGCAATGACATGCAATTCAACAAGTGGAAAAAAAAAATCTTGTTTTTTTTGCAGGAATTACCAGCTTCACAAGGACTGGCTGAGGAACATATTTTCTTCAGAAAAAGACCCAGAAGTTATAGCAGCTTACAAACTGACACAAGTAGAGTGTGCAAAACACAGGTAATTTTTCCAGTAGTCAGCACTAATAAAGATGTCTGTTGGAACAGTGTATGAAGTTTTCCATGTCTCCAGAAAACAGTTGGATATGTTGGAGTCCAGACCAGGACAATGAGAACTCTCAGAGCTTTGGAAAAACCCAACTTACAAGGGAAGTGAGGGAGGACTGGGATTTCACAGCCTAGAGAAGGCTGGGGGAGTCACAGTCTTGTAGTACA
>NW_010564325.1:0-47110 GCF_000687285.1 Phaethon lepturus | reverse complement strand
AGAGCAGGTTGCTCCCTGTGTGGTAGGACAAGAAGAAATACAATTCAAGTGACAAAAAAAGAGGTTCAGTTTAGATGTCTGGAAGACAGTTAGGATAACACTAACCACTGAGCTGTCTAGAGAATATTGTGGAAATCTCCCATTACTGAGCATCTTTAAGAAGAATTAAAGAAAAAGCCTTATGGACACTTTATGGATGCAAAAGCCTTGGATGGTGCTTTGAGGTAAGATGCCTTACTAGATTTGTGCCATGCCAAACTCCTTCTTATTTGACCCATATTTTCCACATGGGTTTTGCATTTCAATTAAGTCCAAGCCTGAGCACAACTAACAGGTGGTTTCATTGCTTTTGAAAGCATCACTCTCAGGGAAAGTGGCAGTCAGAGATTTAAAAGATTCTAGAAAACTTCATCCAGCCTATGAGAATTTATTCCAAATGCAGACATGCTCCCTGAAAATCCCTCCTTTCAGGTGACCATTCGCTACTTTATCAGAACTGACAGTGCTTGGTTGGGTATTACGCAGCCTCAGCGTTACCGTTGCGATGAAGCACCAAAGAGCAAGACCTACAGACCTTGCTTTTGCAGCAAGCCTCATAAGAAATACAATGATGTTTTCCAAATCCTACCTCACACATCCTAGGTCCTGTTTCAGCCAAGCTTGCATTAATGGCCTGGGCAATCTGAGGCAGGAAAAGGGATGCCCTCAGCTGTGCAGAACCAAGCCTATAGTGCTTCGGTTCTTCGATACTGACCAAGACCAAATATGATCAGTACATTAATGGTCATTCTTCTTTCCACCCCACACCCGTTAGGTGCCAGCTGTCCACTGAGTTTACTTAGCACTGACAATGAAAGCTAAGGTGGATATTTCCAAGGGGTGATCTTGGAGTACAAAGACACAGTTGTACACTTCTACATCTTCAAATAAAAATTCACAGCAGCCTCTGAATAGTATTTTTATGAGTTTCCCACTCACACTTCCCTTGTATCTCAGTCCAGTTGCTTAGAAATATAAGGGAGAACCTTCAGCTATTTAAAAGCATGATGTATTGCTAAAATTCATTAATTCTGTGATTTTGCTGCTTCATGTTAAGCAGGTGCAATATTAAATTAAGTAATCTTAACACTGTATTTTGGTTCAATTACCTGCTAGTGTTTTTCTTCAAATACCTACTAAAACATCTTTGCAGGTAGTACTCAAAACAGAAATTGAGATTGCAGAATTTTTAGGTACAATAGTAAGTTTTCTATGCCTGAAAAGTGCAAGACTGAAGTGCTGGTGTGGCTACAGTCATACACTGACACACCACCAGTTATTCCTGTATATGTATGTATGTACAGAGAGAGACCTCAGTGTACACACCGTACGATGAACAGCGAAACCTTTCCATTTCTCTTATAGATTGCAACGATTAAAATGTCAACTGCCCCGTTCAAGCTGGAAGTACACCTGATCAGAATGCTACAGCGAACGGCCAGGGAAAACATATATGGAAAACTGTACATTACAACTGCTATTACAAAGGCTGGAGGCAGGCACCACCACAAAAATGCAGGCGTTCCCAGTGTAAACTAGTTGTACTAACGGTTTGTGTAATGAATGCCCAACACGTTCAGTTTGCTTTTTTTATGTGTCTTTATTAAATGAGGTTTATACCCTCTTCGACTGTCGCTTTGCTTTCCTCCAGAAGTTGGCCCTCACAAAGACAACCTACATTAAAAATGTAAATAAATTTAATCCTTTCTTCAAAAAAAAAGTAAGATTTTTCTGCAATAAGAGACCTATTTCTTGCTGAACATTGTTGTCAGCTGAAATCAATTGAGTGGGGGCAATATGAATTACCTAAATAGAGGCAGTTCGCCTTTGAAGTAGCTACTATGGGGAGATTTTCAAAAACATTCAGGGATAATTTTACACTAGGCACATTCAGTACAAGAGTAAAACTCCCATTGATTTCAGTGCCCTGCCACCGCAGAAACATGCAGTATATGTCCTGAATATATTAAATGGTACTTGATTTCAAAACAATACTTAAGTGTGAATTTACCTAGTAATTTCTTGGTGTATTGAGGTATAACTTAAACGCTATACTACAAAGTGGACTGAAATAGAATAAAGAAGGTGGTTCATATAAAAGTATTTCAGTTCATTACTAAAATAGTAACATTCTATGCCTTTAGTTACAGTAATTAAAATAACCCACAGTGATTAGAACTATCGAGGATTATCATATTTGCTTATTAATGTGATAGTCCAATTAATCCTGCGAAGAAACAAAGATTACCAGACTATTTAAAAGTGACATCTAATTATTTTGGAGAAAAGCATGCATCTTTCTGTTCACAGGCTTACAATCTCATCTTGTGCCCTAATGTCTTGTAAAAGAAAGATACATAGCAAGCAAGAATTGGGCTGCTAAAATTGTTAAATGCTGAACAAAACTCATTTCATTATACTTGAGGTTTATTAGAACATATTAGTTAACACCTGCTAAGCAAAAAGTACGAAGCGTGATATAGAGAACGCAACACTGATTTCATGCATGCTTAACCCTTAAGCCAGGGTCTCCATGAATTTTACATTAATTAGCTGGAACATTTAAAGAACAAACTCTTCATTATGTTCTAATCAAAACACAGTCTGAGAGCTTAAGGAAAAACCCCAACGAACATCCAGCTGGTGATATATCATTTCTGACCTAACTTCTTTTTTTCCCCCCAGGATTCTGGTTTGTTAATAAATCATCCTAGCAAAGTTTTTAGGCAAAAAGGGGCTATTTCTCCTGACATTCTCCTCCTAAACTCTGACAGATTTAGCAGAATATAATGTTTGTATAAGTGTTTTTGCTGTGTTCTTTGCTACAGAAGTACACTACATTTTCCAAACAAGGTCAACTTCCTCAGGATCAGTTATTTGGACATCTATTTATGCTGGGTCTTCAAGTCCTTTCCTAAACTCGGGAAATAATTTCCTTTCAAAAAGAGGCTTGGCAATATTCATTGTGCTCCCAGTTTCAGGAACTTGGACAATACTGACAATGAATCAAGACAGACGGAGCTCCAAATGGCTCAGTAGCAGGAAATTTAACTGAGGGATTTCACCTTTGTATGGGTGATGAGGAAGACTCATCAGGATGTACTTCATCTCTGTCCCACGGGCATTTCTTATCCGCTTTGTTTAATGGGCTACTTCCCACTAAGCATCAAATATATGGAAATTCAGTGCAGCCTCCCTGGGTCTTTCGATCTTGTCTTACACAAGAAACACATTCTCAAGCTTTGAGGTGTTTTTAGATGGATCAAGGAAAGGTGAGCTCTGATTCCCCAACAGACTGTTTCCATATTGATGCTTTAGTCTGCCTACAAATGATTCTGGCTTTAAGCGTAGATGCAGTCTTTAAGTAACATGCACTGATACAGCGCATCTCATCCAGCAGTTCTGCAGAACCAGCTAACACCCAGGTTCAAAACACCAGCAGGACCAAGGAAGCTGGACTGTCTCACAAGTCCTCTGCACTGGTTGACATTTGATGTTACCTGCAAGGAGCAGATTGTTCTGAACCCAGATCTGTGCTGGACTGACTACCCAATATGGATAGTCAAGTCAACAGAAGCCCCAGCAGATCAGCAGAATATTAGATTTCTGATTTGTAGTCTAAAAACAATAGCCCATCTCGGAGGCTACAAGAACTGCTCCTGAGGCTGGGTACATGTTCATGAATATACATATCGGAAGATATGGAATCATTTGGCCTTATTTAAATGGAATTGATCCCTTGGTAAATATACAGTGAAAATCTGCTTTAAGCTTGGAAAAGACCAGGGTGCGGCGTGGGGAGAGAAATCAATCACCTAAGAGAGGTGGCCTTTAACAAAAAGTCTAATGAAAATTGTATGGGAAAGCCATGGGGACAAAGGACTTCAAAGTCGTTAATTAAAGTAAAGCAGGGTGGAAAAGCAAAAGGGCTGACGACCGTTCCACCTTGCACCATGATCTTATCAGCTTTCAGAAGACTTAGATGAAAAGCCTCAGGAAGACATATAGTCAAGTTTTAAAAGGAGTTCACAAAAAGTTTAAAACACGCATTTTTCTCAGGTGCAGTATAGCTTCGCAAATATTTTACTGATCGTATAACCTGAGCTTTGTGCTTATGTTTTATTGGGGAGTGAAAGAAAGGGAAAAGTAGCACCATCTGGTTATGGTTTCCTGTTTTCTGATTCTCATTCATGTGAGCCCTTTCTGGTAGCAAACATTTGGTTATTTCCACATCTGTGCTGCCCCTGACCTCCCCAGCGGTACCTGAAGTAAGAAATAAGAGCAATGATTTATAAGCTGCAACTCAGGCCTGTGTGTCGGTGCCAAGCAATAAACACACAAGCTGTAGACAGCAGAGAAAGGGAAAACACTTCCAGACTGGATTTGTGCCTTTTCAACACCACTGTCATCAACAGCTCCTCCAAACAGATCCCAGCACCTCAGCATGTCATTACACTGAATAGTGCCAGATGGGACCTGCAATTTTATTACACTTCGGGTGCTATTACTTCAGGTGAAGCAATTAGTATCTGTCAAGCTAAATGACTCTGTCTTTGGATCACCTGTTACACTGCCCTCCACAAAATCTTCAAAGGCCAAGGAGGTTGATGTTGTATGGAGGTAACCAAAGGCAGCAATTTGTCCAGTGCCTTTTTTCTTCTTTGACAAGCCAAAGAGCAGTACGAAGGTTTCATCCTAGCTTATGAAATTGCTCTCGGTTTGTCTAGAGCCTTGCCTGGAAATATCTTTTCCATGAACGTCTCGTACTTCTCTTTGAAAAAGGGGAATCATGCAAACAGGGCTGGATTCTGCCCAGCTCTCGTGTTCTGCTCAAAGTACGCAGCAATTTCTAGCCAAGCCATGCTGGGTAGCTGCCAGGACTAACCCAGACCACTCCACCGCACCTTCTCAGCCTCCACGCAACACAATCCTCCTTTCTCCTAATTGCTCTTTACTCCAGGTCACACACCAGGGACTCTCCGCCAATGCACGCTATCAACTATCCTAGTTAGAGGGGAGCTTTCCACGGCTTAATTCTCCAGGCAACAGACTTCCAAACATGCAAGTACTGAAAGAAGCAGAATGCTACAACGACTATATATCTGACAGGCACTCTCAGACAAATTCTATAGCGCTGCAAGCTGATGTACATTCAGTTCTGGCATATCAATCTCTTCCAATTCCAATATGATTATCAAAAGACT
The DNA here is from genome assembly GCF_000687285.1 of Phaethon lepturus. Classification (NCBI taxonomy): domain Eukaryota; kingdom Metazoa; phylum Chordata; class Aves; order Phaethontiformes; family Phaethontidae; genus Phaethon; species Phaethon lepturus. The sequence continues at coordinate 41,867 of NW_010564325.1, read as the reverse complement.
GTATTTGCCTATAATATAAGCCACTTTTTTTTCCACTCCAATTACCTTATGGAAATTTTTAACACAGATTATATATACACTAATATATAGTATTAATAAATCCTCTCTAACATGGCAATAGAAAAAACTGATTTTCTTTCTTTGTCCCTTACTTTGTATCAGGAAAACCTCACACATTTCAACTTTCTTAAGAATAAAGCACAGAAAAATATTGTTTCATACACATCTTCTGCAAACACCTTCTGATATATTAGACCAGTCTGAGCTCATATCACATAATAATCAATTACATTAAACAATCTACTGCAAATTCCTTGACAATAAAATACAAAGTCATTCCATTTCTGATGTGCCATCTCTTCAGTTATGCACAACAAATAGCACTTTCACGCAAGCCATAACTGTTTCTGCCTTTACCTGTGAAAAAGTGTCTTGTATTCTTGGATTATCCATGTCTGTGAAAATTCTATTTGTTTCATCAGTATGCCGTGGGGTTGCAAACTATAGTTTATTCATGAATCACACCTGCTTTTCCACAGCACAGATCTCGTTCTTTCTCTCTCTCTTATGAAATCTTGCAGCCAATGGCTTTTATTAAGCGTTACTTCCTTTTATGCTGAGAACTGAAAGAAACAATAATGATGCTTTGCTTCCTTATGGCAGTTCTGTGAAAAGACAAAAAAAAAATTCGTTGTTTGTTTGCTTTTCCTGAACTGATATTTATGTTCTAGTGACCTCCTGAAATCACTGAGCCATGAATGCTTAAATTATGATTTATTATTGTACATTGGAGCTATCCGAGCACCCAACCTGTTAGTTACCAAAACAAATTTCATACTAAATGTAACAAAGTTTGCCTGAGGAATTACAAATACAATGCTCAATTTTCACGGCAATATTTTTATGCACAGCAGCAATCTTTGACGTATGTCTTCAAATTCCAGCATGAATATGTGCATATTGGGTGAAAGCACAAAGGCACCTGCAGGTTAATGTACAAGATTCCTGTAAAGATAACAGCATTTGAAACTCTGCCTTTGCTGCCTGTATCAGAGGAGAGAGTCTAGTGATTAGAAGGGGGAATTAACAGTAGGGCATTCCTGAGATCTACTCCTGGCTCTGACAAAAACTGTTCAGCAGCTAAAGAGAAAATATACCTCAGTTTCCCCACCTTGATATGGTGACTTCTGTTATGACACAAAAAACATATGAAAATTAATTCAGAGATTAAAAGTTATGAATAGACATGGCTGGAAGGTGGACTCTTCCTATTTTGAAATTTCTTCTGCTCCAAACAGAGGCAAAAGGGAAAAATCAAAATCCATTCATTATCTCCTGCAAAGTAATTTTTTTTCTGAAAGTGACAGGAATGGAAACACTTTGTTTTGATGACAGGTCTCCTTCCTCCACTAGCCTAGAAGCAATTTCTTAATAGAAGCAACGCAGGGAGAGGAAGTTGAGAAGTTCAGCACAGAAGAGGTGTCAACGGACCACTGGGCACAAGGGGCTCCCTGGCCCAGCCCCACGTACCCACCGGCTCTTTCAGCTGGAGTAGTTATGGACCTTTTGCTGAGGAGCTCAGCTGATTTATCTGCCAGAGCTCAGCCAGAAGACAGCACTTCAAAAGCACGAAGCAAGTGCAGGAGCCTGAATTCAGGCTGGAAGCCAGAGACGAGCTGTGGAGAGCAACATGATGCAGAGTCGGCCAACCCATTCACCTTGCAGGCAGGTCTTCAACACGCCACAAACAGATCTGAAACTTGTGCCTAAGAGCAGGCTCTGACAGCCACACAGGATTTGCCAGCTTCACAGCCAAGAGCCTTTAAGTTCTCAGTTCTGACTATTCCAGCATGACAGGATGGAAATTTTTCACTAAACTGGAAAAAAAAAATCATGGGAAATATGTTTCTTTGACAGCAATCTTAAGTCATTTGGTTAAAATAAAATAGCAACTAATTCACTCAGAATAAAACGTCTAGTATTGGCCTATTCCCCCTTAGAGTCCTCAGCCCTTGAGGAACTATGATTTTCTTTTTAAATTAAAGAATTCCAAGGAACTTCTTTTTATACTGTGATTATAGCACGACAGAACATTTTATAATATAAACCTGCCATTTTCCTATTCTAAAAGTTCTGCAGAGATATTAGATGGTCTTTTCCTCTCCACTGCCTGTTGAACAGCACATTCTGCAAGGTTACAAACTCTGTGAGAAAGCAGTTAATCAGAATGGAGCTCAATTGCTACTTTAGAGCAAACATTTTCAATTAATCTGAAGTCGTTAATTACACCTTCCCTTAATAAAGGCTCTGGTGTAATTTTCTTTTTTTCTTCTCAGTTAATCAATTCAAACACATGCCAGAATCATGTGCTGCAGCAAAAACATGGGAAAATCCGGTGCTTAAACTACTGCCCCGCAAAGACAAAAAATACAAGGAAAAGGGGTTTTGAACCAACATGGAAGAACAAGAACACTTTGCGCCTTGTCCGGCCGACGCGCAAGGTGAATGTGTTGTACCAGCAATCTGTGTTTTACTGCAGAATAACATGAACCTCTCTGACAACGGGGAAAAAGGCCGGTGTCAAAGATATCTTTGTAACCGCTTTCCTCTCTTCTTTAGCACTTGCACTGGCTGCGCTCGCTGCCAAGCGGCGGAGCCTTCAGCCTGGAGAAGCACGGTGCCCTGCCGCGACCGCTCCGGACCCAGCTCGCTGGCTGCCCGCGATGCCCAAGGCGGGTCCCGCTCCCACCAGCGTACATCCGCCATACTCGTGTACTTTAGGCTAAAAAGACAATTCAGTGTCTCAGATTTACCAACAGAAATTCCGATCAGCTTTAACCAAACTTCACACCTCGTGCTTGGATACGGAAGCGAAGGAACCTCCTTGTCAGCCTCCTGGTTTGCGTTGTCCCACTCCTCTTGTTCGCCAGGCTCCCGACAGCCCCGGGAGTGACTGCACATGCCAGAAATCAGAGATTTCCCTGCCCGCTTTTTAAAGTGCTAAATCCCCAGGAGTTTTCCAATAGCATATTGTGGGTAACCCTGTGCGAACTCATTATTTTGTGCTTTTCCTAGAAGTTTAAAAAAAAAAATTCCTATGACAAGTAAGTTTTTAACCAACCTGAAATATTTGTTTAATAGGTGAAAGTCAAAAAAATATTTGTGTGCCTTTTTCATTTCATTAAAGTATTTTCTTAAACGTCTTCATACCCAAAGGAAGGACATCATGAAGTAAGTAATTTCAGTTTAAAAAATGAGGGTTTGAATGAATTTTTTTTTTTTTTAAATGAAAGCATTAACTTCATGGAAACATTTTTGCCTCTCATTCAAGCATGAATGTTTCAGCAGAGCTGGAATGCTCTCACAAAATAGTTTAGAGTTGACCCAAAGCCTTTCACTGGAAACTTGTTTCACCTCAAAATTACTGCCTAAACCTGTTTTATAAATGGGCTCTTTCTTTTTTCTGTGGAACAGTGATGAAAAAGAGAGGAAGCCAGAGCTCCTAATGACTCCATCATGTAATGTGGGGTTTTGACCTCATACAACAGCAAACATACCAAGGGTGTTAATCAGCAGAAAGTGATATGAGGAGACATACTGAAGGTAATTCAAGAAAAAAGAATCAGGGGAAAAACTTGAGTGACTGAAGAGAAAACAATTTATTTTTCTAATAGAAAGAGGAAAAAAAAGGCTGAAAGGACCAGAAGGGGTAGAGTATCTACTCCAAAGGAAGCATATTGCAACTGCAAGCGTCCTCTCTTAGACTAGGTTAATGGGTGCATCAGGGAACTAACTGAGAGACCGGATGAAAACATCCCAACATTACGGGTTGGTACGAGGGCTTATGTGCACTGCTCAGTGACCAAAGGAGGGACTGTGCCTTGAACTGCGAACGCGAAGGAGAAAGATCGTGCCTTCAGCACAGCCTGGATCTCCGCAGTGGGAAGAGACGGCAGGCTGAGAGACACTCCGAGGTGCAAAGGAGACCAGCAGAAAAATAACTAACCTGTAGGATCCCAAGCTTGCACTTTACCTTAAATGTTTGCGGTCATTAACTGGCTAAGCACTGGCATCCGTCCATCCATCTGTCCATCCCTCCATCTATTCTTCCTCCCATGCACGTGTGCACTCACTCCTCCTGCCATGGAGATTTCACGGTTTGGGGGCTTTCAATAATTTTATTTTAGTTGCTATTTTAAAGCTACCAGTTTGGCAGCCCTGGGAGACTGACACCTTCCACTTGCTTCGCGAGCTGCCCTGCCAGGGTGCTCTGCCCACGGCTGAGGCACCCTCAGCCGGGCCCGTCTGTGCCTCCTTTGAAGCCGCCGATGCCAACAACAGAGCTGGGAATCACTGACGGGACAGGGGTGAGGAGGAGTGCTCAACCTGGTCCTTCTCACACCTGAAAGTGGTAACTGTCGGACATGCACCTTTATTTTTAAAGAGATGGAGAACGTTTGGGGCTATATTGCAGGGATTACTTAGATTTTCAAGGTGAATAGAGCCCCTTCTTTCCCTCTCCTCTAAATGATTGCTGAGAACGGCAGGCAGCCAGTGATGAATATTTCAAGGTGTAAGGTCCTATAGACATCATACACACCCTTACAGCTCAAAAAAGAAAGTCAAGAAGGGCTCCTTATGCCTTGCATTTATGAATGGCTCCTTCTTCCTCCCTTTACTTTCAAAGTCCCAGTAAGCATGGAAAGCCCCAATACAGATAAGCCAGGTATCCCAGTTGCCAGCTGCCTGCGTTGGTGAGGTTCAGCCCTGCTCCAGAGAGAAGCTGCTTCCCTGCCTGGAGGTGAAGGTCACTTTTTTCAGCCTCTACCAGCATCTAAAAGGAGTCAGTCTGGACTGAGAGCCTGTTCGGTAACCACTTGCTCCTGCCCTTACGGAGGTTTGCAGAGGGACTGCGCCGCAGAAGGCGTAGCACTGATGCAGACAGTGGTCAGTCACGTAGGAGCACGCTGGGCTGGGTACAGGGCAGTAAAGGCATTTACCAAAAGGCAGATGAGAACTTGCAAGAAATAGAGGAAGTGCAGGGCAGGGATTTTTTTCTCCCAAGTCATTCTGGGAATGTGCCTCTATAGGCACAGATGAACAAAACAAGCTGAAATCAGCATTTCCCTCAACCTTCTCTGAATTCATTGAAGACATTTGGCTCAACGAAGAAGCCAAGAAGTATCAAAATAGAAACCCTTAGCAATTCAAAAGAGAACATTATTAAATTAAATCACATAAATCACCTAAATATCACTCCTGCTTTTTAACATAAGCAAAAATCCAGTATTTTAAAGCAGAGGAGACCTTTTAGGCTGGAAATGGATACCCTCCTCTTCATTCCACATGATGGATAGCATGGCTGTGCCAACAAGTTCTGAACAAAACTGGAAAACCAACCAAACATGTTAGAAGGAAACCCTGTTTCAGGGGGTTTTGCCTTTTGTATTTGCCCAGTGAATACCTACCATAGAAATTGATGGTATTGGCAAGTTTTCAGTATTTCTATTTGACCCAATTTTGATCCTGCTTTTAAGCAATAAAAATATTTATGCACAACAGATTATGCTACACTGAACTGGAAGACTCCCTGTGCATTAAATGCAAGGGGGAAAAAAAAGGGGTGGGGGATAAATAGAAGGTGAATAATTTAAAGTTAAAACTTCTGACAAGCGAGTGAGTCTGTGAAACTAAATTCAGGACGAGAGTGACATCTAGTGATGCTCAGTACACGATCCTCACACAAATTCTGCCAGTTTTTGCAGTAGTCTCACCCATAAATCCTTCCCAAGGTACACAGCTTCATACATCTTAGCTTCTTTTATGTCTCTGTAAATTCCTTCTGAAACTGTAAGCAGAAATAATATATTTCAATATGAAAAATGAAGGGTTTAATGTTCAACTATTCCTGTTGAAATCAGACTCTCATATCCAAAACCCAGTCCAGCCTTTCCTGGCAGGGTCAAGAGAAAGCACACGCCAGACCTGAGAGAAACAGAACGTATCAATTTCATCTTATTTTTATTATTTAGTTCATAGCTGTGATTTTGAAATAAAGCCCACGGGAGAGAGCTGGGAGGGACGGGGCGGCTGGGACAGGACTGTCAGCGTGGCAGTATGTCCAATGCAGCAGGACACTCGGACGCTTGGGGACCGTCAGCCTGCAAGGAGGGACTGGCATTGCGCCGTGGAAGCCCATGCCAGCCACACTGGCTGGACATGTGGCAAATTTAAACATTTTCCATATGTTTCACCAGAAATACCATAAAAGAAATATTTTCCTGTGAAATGTGGGGTTTAAATTTTTTCAGGTAATTTGGGTTAATTTTATAATTAAGTCAATGTGCACATATTGAATCAACAGTGGGAGAATCCAAAAGAGAGAAGAAAAAAAAAAAAAGCTAGGAACTAGAAGATAGAGATAATACATCTATTAATTAAAATTAAGAAGTAGGTACATGGTGCCTAACTGATGGAGGTGTCATTTTTTGGCTTCTTTTATAAAAGCAAAAATTCTTTTCTCATTCTACACTTTGTTGTACAATACATTCCACAAAGTGTAGTGGCAGTTTGATACATAAATAAAGCAAATCAGTAATTAGCAACAGAGCTATTAGTTATTCCTTTGTGAATTGGTAATGTACAGACTACTTAGTTGTTGAATTTTGAACCACAAAATATTTCCGGCAGTCTTCTGCCTTTGATAGTGGTTCATTGTCACCATCAAGAAAAGAAAAGAAAAAACCCATGTTTCTAAAAATAATGGTTCTTCATCTACTTGAGCGATTTTCTTTGAGCTTCCCCCCGTGTGCAGCAAACACTAATAAAGGAAAGGTCAGAGCAGTGCTCCCGCTGTTCCCGCGGTGCCCAGCTCCTGGGGGCTCTGCCTGGGGGAGGAGGGGACCTGCCGTCCCATCGGCTCCGGGGGCCGATGACGCCGACCCCAAAGCGGGGTGCCGAGCTCCGGGGGCCTCTGCGTGGGGGAGGAGGGGCCCTGCCGTCCCATCGGCTCCAGGGGACGATGACGCCGACCCCAAACCCCACACCCACGGGGGGAGAGAGCCACAGCTGCCCCTGCCCCAGCGGCAGCCGAGGGGCCATGGGGGGACGGAGGCAAAATCAACCTGCCTCAAAGGGGTGATCTAGTCCTGACAAGGACAACTTTGTAAAATTGTGATGAAGGAACATAAAGCCAAGCAGTGCTTGCTGTGAAAAGTCCCTCCCAAGTTCAGCTGAAGCTTGACGGCCTTTATCCAGCGTGGCTCACACCTGCTTGCCCCACTCCAAAGCCTGCGCTTTACAGTCAAGAAAGCTTTGCTGAAGTTGGTGACACCACACCGATTCGTATTTTAACTCATTTTTCAACTGGCTACAACACATTTCATGCAAAATCCTAGACCTCTGAATGTTGCTGGCGATCTCGCCTTGTTAATACCGATGCTGCATCCAGTGATGCACCCTTAAGGCAAGCAAGTTAAAAAATGACAGCTCTACCTATTTACTGCTCTGTGGCACAAGATGGCACCAGACACTACCTTACTTTCAGGCTATCGACAAAGTGGACCATTAAAGCAGTTTAAAAATGAAAAAAAGCCATATACATGGGTTTAAATGAGATGAGTCAGAATATGGTGGAATCTCCACTGCTTGTGCCCAGCGTGTCCACCGGCTCGTGGGAATGGCTGGGGCACAGCACGGGCAAGCGGCAAACACTTAAAGGTTTGAAATAGCAAAATATTGGCTGTGGAATCAAAGAGAGAGCTTTAGCTCTCTCATTTATTTTTAGAGCAGTCCCGGCTCTTGAAAGCCTCTGAGGGCAACAGTCAGATCTCTCTTCTGAAAGCTGTGAAACACGGCTGCACCACCCCTTTACTGAGGCGCGGAGCAGTCAGGGTCCTCCGTACTCCAGGGTGGCCTTTTCACGCTGGAAGGACCTCTGTGACAAAAGGATGCCTCTTCTCCTGCAGCCTCCTTTTGAAACATCAGTCCTTGTATCGCTCAAAACAGATTTTGTTTTTGACAAAATGTACTGTGTACCGGGACAGTCACCTCCCCTGTTTTCAGTCTTGGTCAGCATAAGGTAAGAATATTCAGGGTAAGGTAACGTAAGATTCAGGGTAAGAACAGAGCAAAAGGCTTCCCCACGCAACCGCGGTGTTTCGGGTAAGGGATATCGTCGGCTGCAGCTACGCATGCCGCCGTCCAGCTGCGCTGTACACGGCTAACCCCACGGCAGGCTTTAGACAGGAGTGTTGCAAACGTAACGACCAGGCGTTCGCTAAAATCCTCACCCTTCCTTACACACGCAAGGCTGTAATTTTAAGCTCAAGCAAGGCAGTGAATCACCAGAACTTTAGCAAGCACAGTTGCAAGCCCAGCTCTTCTAGAGGGGGATATTACACGTCACTAAACGCAGCGAACACAAGCCAGAATCCTAGAGGCTGACTTTAAAAATTATTGACAAAATGGGTGTTCGAATGAGGAACTTCGCTGAAATAGAGCTTGCCTTTGGGCAGCCTCTTTTGGCACAGTCTCCGAAGGAGCCCCCCAGGGAAGCAGGCCTGCAGGCAGTCCCGGGCAGCAGCAGCAACGGAGAACTGAAATGGGCTAAACCGAGACCCGGCCCTGCCAACTTCCCCTCCAGGAAGTATTCGTTATTATCCTCTATTTTCCAACGTATGGAGCACTCAGCTGCACTCTCCTCTGTATTTTTAGCCATAGCTGTTAGTTAGAAGCCTCGGCCACCAACATTTGCCAGTGGCAGGTTATTGCTAAGAGCTTTTTGAAATTCCAACCTCGGTGTTACGGAGTTATTCATCATCAAGCTATTTGCTGGGCAATGGAAACAGCACAGGGAAGTCTGCAGAGCTTGGCCACAGTCAATCATCACTTCTCACCTCATATGGAAAACGAAGGAATAGATTTCAAGAAAAATACCTGCCCAGCTACAGAGGAGAAAACACGAAGCTCAGGCTCACAGACAGAATGAGCTTTTCACAGAGTGAGAGGGAGAGAACTACATCTGGAAAAAGTATCTTGTGGTTAAGATGCAGGAATGAAGTACCCTGGCTTTGAATCTCATATCACCTCTGCAAAATGGTAAAAGCGGTATTTTATTCCCCTTTCTGCTCTGAAATTTAATTAGCCAGGGCAGGAACTATAACCCACTAGGCAGGGGTGCGTATTTATAGCAGTGACCGATCTCTGGACACCTTGTTAGCACATGGTCTCTCCAGACAGTCCACACAAACCTGGCATCGCTTGGAGGAGGAAAGGCATAAAGAAAATCCTTAGTAACATTATGCCTAGATATTGTTAATATATTCCATTTAGACACATTTTAATATATGTGTATATATATAAAAATTAATTAATAACAACCAGTCCAGAAGACAAAGGGAATAATAGAGCACAGATTCAAAGTGACTCAAGTCAGGGGGAGCAGGAGGGGTTTGAAGGTTCACTCTGCCCCTCTGCAAAAGTTTGTTGGGCAGTGACACAATACCTTCAGCTAACTATGAATGAGGGAGCTCCTGAGGTCAGGCTTCATTGGTTCAGGGTTCTGAGGTGCTGGCCTAGAAAAGCAAGGTTACAATCTTTTGAGAAATTTCTAAGCAGTCAACAAAAGTGCCCTTGGTGAATTCAGCTGAAATGTAATTATTTCTCCCATCAGAGGTTGTGCAAGATGACCAATAGATGTAACCTTTTCATGACAACACCTTTTCTCATCAATACAATATTCCGTAACAAAAACTTAAACATCAGCCTGTTTTCTTGTGTTAAATGGGAAAACGCGCTATTGAAAACACTTGACCATACGTTATTACTAAATACAAAGAAAGATGTGTAAATAACCTTGTGCACTTGAACTGAAAAAAAAAAAAGAAGGAACAAGAAATGGTATGAGACTAACTTCTTGTCACTTCTGTTTTCCATGATAAATGGATAAAAGGTTTCATGAACCATATTTGCTTTCCAAAGCAAGAAGAACAGAAAATATTCCATATTCACACTCTGTAGTTCGACCCTACTCGAAAAACCTGGTTTATATGGCAACTTTCAGAATCTAGAAAAGGGAAACACTCTAACCCTGAAGAGCGTTTAAGTCCCGTTTACTGGTGAAGGGCAACATAGAATCACAGAATCATAGAATAGTTTGGGTTGGAAGGGGCCTTTAAAGGCCACCTCGTCCAACCCCCCTGCAGTGAGCAGGGACGCCTTCAACCAGAGCAGGTCGCTCAGAGCCCCGTCCAGCCTGACCTGGGATGTTTCCAGGGATGGGGCATCTGCCACCTCTGGGCAACCTGTGCCAGTGTGTCACCACCCTCATTGTCAAAAATTTATTCCTTATATCTAGTCTAAATCTACCTTTTTTTAGTTTTAAACCCTTACCCCTTGTCCTATCACAACAGGCCCTGCTAAAAAGTCTCTCCCCATCTTTCTTACCAGCCCCTTTAAGTACTCGAAGGCTGCAGGAAGGTCTCCCCGGAGCCTTCTCTGCTCCAGGCTGAGCCCCCCCGGCTCTCCCGGCCTGTCCTCCCAGCAGAGCTGTTCCAGCCCTCGCAGCGTCGCTGGGGCCTCCTCTGGCCCCGCTCCAGCAGGCCCGTGTCTGTGCCGAGGGTCCCAGAGCCGGACGCAGCCCTGCAGGGGGTCTCCGCGGAGCGGGGCAGAGCGGAGCAGCGTGACTGTGCACGGGCGGTCAGTCTAAGAGCTGGACACAGGCCTTTGCTCTTACTAGTTACCCCTAAACCGTAAGAAGTCAGTGAAGATTGCCTCACTCTGTTCTAGAAGTGACTTAATGCAGAATTTGCAGCTCAGCATTGAAGTTGAATTATTTTTCTTTTTAACAACCGTAGGACAGTATCTTCCAAACACAAAAAGAGTACAACAGGAAGGCCTTGGGCCAAATTAACGAGGTAAAAGTCTAACCTAACTGGTAATTAAAATTAAAGCATAGAGTCTGATAGCTCTTATCACTGTCTTTAAGCAAAAAATCCCTCTTATGGGAGCACTCTTCTGCAGCCAGAAAGAGGAAACCATCCATCCCATGGCCTTTCCCACTGATTTCAGGAAAGTCTCAAACACTGAAATGTGAACTGAGCACCAAGTAAACACTTGTGGGACTTTTTTCCCCACTTTCTTTTTCCCTTTTTTTTTTTTTTTTGCAAGATGGCTTAGTCAGACAAGGATGTTTCTTCTGCAGCCTTCACATGGGGCCACACACAAACAGGCAGACATGCAAGTAGACGTTATTTTAAACAGCCTGAAACTGGTACTTCTGCAGGTCTAGGAGTGGCTGCTGACGGGCACAGGACACAGTCCATCTCTAGCATGTAAGGAGTGGCAGCATCAGGGAAATAAACTTCCATTTTCTGGTTGTGGGGGGGTTTTCTGTCCTTTATGAGTATTTTGTCTGCAGGGAAGCAACACTGGACTCAAACTACAGCAACAAATTGAGACACTCAGAGCATTAGCAGGACAATCTGTCCCAATATCCATCCACCCACAGCATCTGACAGCTCAGTAAAGTCATCTTTAAAGCTTGCCAGCCTCCAAAGTCTTACATCTATCTATAGTGCCAGGAATTAGGTCAGTCAGCAGCATTAGGTTATTAGGCTTTAAAAGGCCAAATGCACCCACTGCTCAGCGCCAGCACCACAGGGCAATGAGATTTATGAAGGCAAGGGCTTCCAGAGAGATGAGGAAGATATTCCAGGGATTCTTGGCACTGATGAAGCTGAATAGCAGAACGCAGCTGGCTCAATCACATCTGCTTGTCTTTCACTCTGTAAATGAGAGGACAAAACCAATACTGAGTATTATTAGTGTAAAGCACTTAAAATCCCTTGAACACGACAAAGCACCTGCAGGTGCTGGTAAGTGTTTTGCAATCAGATCTGCTTTGTCTCCTTTTACCCTTGGATGAGAAGGAAAATTGTATATAATGTCCAAAAGTTGAGTCTTTTTAAATTAACCTGTTAACCGGCTGAAATTATAGAAACCCTCATCTGAAAGCTAGCTCATTGCAGTCACCATTACATGTTCCTTTTCCTCACTAATCACAAAGGCTGGCAGGCTGCCTCTTCATTTGCAGTGCTGGTGCTTTTTGCTCCAGCCAGGGATGAAAGAAAATTCAGTGGGTCACATCCTAAATGATGCAAGCCGCTAGTGCTCTGCTTCACCAGAGATTCAGCTGGTTGTATCAGATGAGGATCTACTCTTTCAGTTTGAAAATCTCTTCCAGTAATCTGGTGCAGACATATGCAACTTCCAGCTGATGTCAGATTCATTCTTGCCTCAAATCATAGTAAGCTTCAGACTATATAATAATATATATAAATAACATAATATATAAAATAACATTATTAACTATGGACACAACTGTGAAGTGTAAGAACGACAGCTTCTTGGAAGAACACAAGTGAAATCTTTCCAATATTCTATCTGATATCTAATATTTCAAGTGATACCGCAGTCTGTGAATCTGACGGTATTAAAAATGCTCTTAGAAAGCTGTTACCCCAAGACATTCAAGAAAAACACTCCATTTTAGAAGACGCGCTTAATCATCTGAGTGTTTGCAGCAGTGTCATCGTGTGTCCTCTTTGCCAGATCTTGTGAGGCTGCTACTTCCAGTTTTGTTGGAGTTTGATAATCTCCATGTGAAAAACAGCCCAAACTGCATTTCCACTATTTATTATAACTAGTGATATCTTCATTATTTCAGTGAAAAATACTAAACAATTTTTTCTTCAACTAAGTCAATACTCAAGAGGTTCCTGATCTACAAGTCATTTGGTGAATAAGATCTGAAGTTTAATTTATTGCATTTGTCAAGTATTCTATTATCAAAAACTAAAACTCTACTAAGGCAGCTCTTCAGCATCGAATAACTCTGTATAGAGAGCTAAGTAACCATCATGAAGTGCCCAGATGATGAATTCAAGCACATGTTTACAGGTATTTCCAAATCAAAGACTGTAAAGTAATGGGCACTCCAGAAATGTGCACAGAATTCAAAAAACAGTGTACTTTGCTTGTGCTTTGCTAAGATGACATATTTTATCTGTGAAGTCATTTTCTATAAAGAATAATGGAGGGGAGGTCTTCAAGAATATTTCACTCACTGTTTTGGCTACTTGGAACAACAGGAGAGTAGTAATTACCTGCTGTATGGGAGCAATCATCTGTTTATTATCCTCTAACTTCCTTTAAAATTTCCAATTTTGTCTGGCACAAACTATTATTGAAAAAAGTGAAAATAAAGCAAAATTAAATGCTTTTATCAGCCTGGATCTCACGACAAGTGTTAAACAAGATTTTTCATTCAGAAGTCTCACAAGGGAATTCTCTCTAGAAAAATCTATTATCCACACTTAGCAGCAATGTTACTTTCTCTTTACTTTTCCCTGAAGATTTAATAGTTTAACTAGTGAAGAAATAGCTGAGTAATAATAACATTAAAAAAAAAAAGAAAGAAAACTTACACATGATATTAACTTCTTTGTAAGACATGACTGAGGTTTGACTGAGGTTTTTACCAAAGAAATTGGTTCATTTCTGCTGGTAGTTAAAACAGCTAAATCTTTGACGTCATCACGGCCAGTATTTCATTAATTGTGCTGACATCCTCTTATTTACAGCTTTTTTTCTTGGAAAGGGAGTTATTTCAGGGTAAAATGATGTGATAAAGAACATGAATGAAAGCCGCCTCAGTAAGAGACAACCTGGTAGATCTATTTTCCACATTTTACCCATTTCATCTTTGTGGGCTTGGGGTGGGTTGCCCTGAAATTTTCGAAGGGCTATTTGTGATCCTTCTCAGGATCCATCTGCTTGAAATGAAGCATACATAACATTCATTACCAATATTACAGATTCATGGACTAGGTAATAATTTTAAGTTTGGAAGCCTCGGATAGTGAAGGACAGTCCTGGCATTGGCAGATAAGCAAAGATGATGGCAAGCGTGTATTAGAGAACACTGCCAAAGAAATGGTCTGCTAGTTCAGAGCTCTATGCTGCCCTGAAAGTACAGGGCAAAACCCTAACAAATCGAGGCTTATGCTGGTGATATGTGAAAATATGAGCCTGAAGATAAGAAATAAGATATAAGAAAATATGAGCCTGTCTCATCTTTTCAGGCAAAGAAAGGAGTGCAAATTCTGTCTTGCACATCCTGGGCAACAGCTCTAATCAGAAGCCCAGAATACAAAACAGCAAAGATGCATTTTCCTCTGAAACTATTCTAAAAGGAAGTGGCCACTGCTAAATATTGTCAAATCTAGTCACAGGTATGGAGTGTGGTGAGGAGTACCTGTAGGTGTCTGTCCAACTGGTTTACAGATCCCAGTCAGGCTTAGACACAAGGAGCTCTATTAGCCAAACCAGAGACATGCACAGGCTGAAATGCAGAAATATTTAGTAACTGGAAATCTTCAGGGCCAAAATGCTGGTACTGATTGGGTTCCAATACCTTCATGGTTAAGGAGATATTTTCATAGTGAAATTCAATGGTTATTTTTGCAATCTGGTCTTCAAGCTAATGAAACTTTTCATTTTCATGGGTTTTTAAATTCTTGTTTATAGAAGCACAGAAGGGTGTTTCCCTCAGTAAAAACTGTATTAGTTAGGTCATGCTTGTTTAAAGAATTGGTTTTAACTGTAGCAGTCTACCCAAGTGCTGGTATTTGTATACAGAACCAATAAAGGTTTGAACTCTAGGTACATATCAAAAGATCTCTGTTGCTCAGCTAAGCGAGGTCCTGAAGTCCATCTCCACAATCCACCCCCAGTAAACCACTCTGGAGGCTGAAGAGCGCTGCGGTATTCAGAATCAGAGTATAGGCAGCTAAGTTCTCATAGTAAAACACAAAGTAAAACAAGCATAAAAATCACTCCTTGCCTCTAAGAACTTTGGGTGCGTGATGACTCATCATAAGAAATATATTAACAAAAAAATCTGAGAGAAGTGTAATTCTGGAGGCTAAACCCACAGAGATTTCTTACCACCTATTTGATCATTACAAATATGATACTCTAACCAAAGTCATGCCAAATTGGTGAAACACAGATTTCTGTCCATCTACAAGGAACGATACAGTGCAGGAAACTGGGGCTGGAAGCTGAAAGAATAAAATATGAGAAAGAGGTGATATAATTACCAATCATAGCTGATACAGCAAGGGACTGAACTTAATCTGCAAGAGATGTTTTCCCTTCCCATGCACTTACTCTCCTGCGACCTATGGCCCCAGCTGCTGCCTGACCCAAACATGGCATCAGGGGCTACAAAGAGTAGGTGACAGTTGCATAGCAACTACAGGGACAGAAACCGAGGACTCCTCTCATTCAGCACAGCACCAGATTAAAGAACAATGCCGATAATTTCTACAGTGAGTTTGGTTTTTTGAATCCAGGTAATAACAAGAACACAGCAGAAAGACCACACTGCTCCGTGGGCGTCAAATAAACATACTCTGCCAACACTTGGAGAGAAGGCTGTGGAATGTAATGTTAATCATGGGCTGCAGAGCCCAAGACAAGAAGTGAGAAGGGTGTTTTACTCACCCTTGTGGTTTAGCCTGGCAGGCAGCTAAACACCAACAGCAGTTGGCTCACTTGCCCCCGCCCCAGTGGGATGGGGGAGAGAATTAGGGGAAAAAAAGTAAAATTAATGGGTTGAGATAAAGACACTTTGATAGGACAGAAAAGGAAGGGAAAATAAATAAATTAATAAATTAATATAATTAATATAATAAAACTAAAACTAAAACTAAAAATTAATAATAACAATAATAATAATATAATGATGATGATGTATATACAAAACAAGCAATGCACAATGCAATTGCTCCCCACCCAGTGACCGATGCCCAGCCAGTTCCCAGCAGTGGCCCTCCCCAGGCAACTCTCCCAGTTTATATACTGAACACAACATCATGCGGTATGGAATATCCCTCTGGCCAGCCCGGGTCAGCTGTCCTGGCTGTGTCCCCTTCCCGTGCAGCCCAGCCTTCTCGCTGGCAGGGCGGCATGAGAAGCTGGACAGTCCTTGACTGTTTAGCAAGAACTGAAAACATCAGTATTATTTTCATCCCAAATCCAAAACACAGCACTATACCAGCTATGAGGAAGAAAATTAACTCTATTCCAGCTGAAACCAGGACGCTCACTGATTTAAGATGATGCTTTCTGTACATTAACAGAGTTGCAATGAAACATTCAGATGTGCCATGAGCTTACTGGCTCACCATGACCCAGCAAAGCCCAAGGATCCAAAATCTTGACTGGTCCCACGCAACCTGCAGGACTTCCATCATGGATCTCCTCTGAACAACGGCCCTGAGTGCATCCCAGGCAGCAGTTTAGTTTTCCCTTGAGGCCTTGGGTATAAGAGGTGGGAACAGCTATGCGCAAGGCAAAATCTGGCAAGTACTCAAAGAGACTCATATCTCCAACTTTCCAATCTTCTCTTCATTGCATTTTGGTGGAGGGAGGCCCTAAACCAGGTATTTCATTTTATGTGCCCTGGGTTGCAACAATTGCTATGGCTTTCCTCTGCTACCCAAGACAAGTGGACTTCATTGCCTAGGAGGTTGAGGATGTGAATGTCTACCGTCATTTCAGTATTTTTAATAAGTTGCCATTCCTCAGATGTAATGTAGCCATAGCCAGGACACCAATCCACTGCAACACTGCAGTGGATGTTAGAGCAACCTGTCTCTTTTGCCCTGCAAAGGGCATGATCACTAACCGTATCTCTGGAAATGAAGCAGGAACTGGCAGCTGAGGGGCAGAAACTTATTACACGATATTGCAAAATTTCAGGTTTTCCAGTGCTGAGTAGAGAAATTTCCTTACACCTTTTGAAAATAAGTCCTAATGTGTTGCTGTCTTTTGTGCAAACACAGCTTCTTCCCACTTTTGCAAAGACCTTTGAGTCAGTTTAAGCTTGCAATCAGATACATGAGGCTCTAGCCCACTATTTTTAGCACTTAATGGCAAAGCTAATAGTACCATTAATCCACTTTGGCATATAACATTCAATTTCCACTTCAAATTGCATCTCAGTGCAAATGGTAGCTTGATTGCTGTCAGATACATTCAAAAATTCACAATGAAACCTATTTAATGACTTCTTATTCTCAGATTCAGCTGAAAGGTGAGGAAAGCTGTACTGGTCTTTTGAAACAGTATGGCAACAAGGGATGGAGCATTCCGCAGTCAGTATTTACAGGACTAATGCAGTATGTTGCTGAGACTACCCATATGGGTAAAACAGGACTGGAATGTAAGTGGCAAAGTACTCCTCTGAACGGGTTTACATGTGGGTGCCTAAAACATAAGCGCCCTGCCACCAGCAGGTAATCCAGAGCCAAGCCCAGAAGAATGCTGTTCCTCCAGGGTGAGCTCTCCTCCATGAATGGGAGCTATGCCTTTGACCCTGTCCTCACCCTGGGAAGACACAACCTCCACCTGCCACTTCACAAGACAGTACCCAAGGACAGAGCTGGCAGGGAGGGACATCCATCCAGGATTGCAAATCCTCAGCTGGAAAGACGTTTACAAGTCATTATGCCTTGAAATCACTATCTTGAGTGCAGTCCATCAGCTCAAGAAAGCTGGCAAGAAGCAACTGGGCTTCACTGCACAAAATAAAGATAGTTGCTCTAGGTGTAAAACCATAACTGCTACACTTGAACAGAGAGAATATAATTTCCCTGCCATAGGATTTAGAGGCATGGAAGAGATGGTTTCTTGTTTTAAGCTATCTGATTTAAATTCATCGTTGTGAATTTAGGGAGAGACTTTGAGAGACCAATCTTTAAAATGTTAACAGGACAACTTGGTGGACAAGTCCCCAGCTATTTTTTTCAGATTAAAATTGCTGCACTGGGTATTGTCCTTTTAAAGGTATCATCTGGAGTTTGAATTTAAGATTTGTTGCCTCTTGGTATGGAATTATGGGTGCATGATAATAATTCTGTGGGCTCAAAATGAAACTGGAAAATATTTGTGACTTTTTGAGCTAGCAAACTTGTAATAGAAGCCCCAAACATTAGTGTATGTGACATTGTATGGCTTTGATTCTAAAGCACTTCTGCAAAAACACAAGTCATGAAGTACACAGACATCAGTGAGCGCTTTCAAAAAAATCAAACTTAGAAAGTTCACTACAGAGATATAGTGTGAGTGAATAATGTGCAAGGAAAATCTACCTTATGCTTGCCTGTTAATATATGATAACTGAAAATTTCCCTGGTCCTGCACAGGCCTAAAATCAGTTAAGGCCTAGTTAAGAACAGTTATGGTGGGATCCTGTGAGAAAAAGCAGCTGCCGGCAGGGAGAAGATTAGTTTTGAAAGAGTAAAGAAAGGAAAAGGCACATGGAAATTTGTTTCATTTCTCCAGCAGAGATGTCTAGCTGGGCAGCTCTTCTAGTACAGGCACCCAAGGGTGCATGGGCCCGCTGAAATACTGGAGACAGACCCAAGAACCCGGTAAGACACTGGGTCAGACCAACTCATCCCGCAGCTGCGTGTTCACACAGAGGATTACTAGAAGAGCCTTCACTAAAACAGGTCCAGTATCAGAGCAGTCCCACGTACCCAGCATTTACTCTTGGGAATAAAGGACTTTTCAGAGATTTAAGGGACAATGAGAAAGTTCAAGAGCAGTTAGGTCAGAAGGCTTCAGGCTGTTGGAGATGCTGCCAAGGAAACCAGACCGACATTAAGTTCCCATTCTCATGAACTGGGCAATAGTACTAAAAAAAAAAAAAAAAAAAGAAAAGGAAAAAAACATTTAACTGAGGCAATTGAACCTGAAGAACTCTGTCCTTGGAACCAGCGCTGCCGGAGATGGTTTGGAAGTTGAATTCAGCTACAAATTAACTTCCATGTAACTGGTTTAATGACCAGCTGAGCCTCTGGCCCTGCGGGGATGACCCTTCTCTGCCAGAACACCACCGCACGCTTCCGCAGACAGCAAGAAGGGGCCGGCGGGGGGATCAACTTGCAAGTGCTTAGTGAAGCCTTTGGGCTGCCTGAGGTCCTTCAGCAGAGCTGGAGAGTCATGGCAGAGCGAGTGCAGCGTGGAGACTGACACCGGCACTTTGCTTCACTCATGGGCAAGGAATTTAGGAACCAAAATAAACGAACAAAACTCAAACCATTTGTGGGCAAGGAGTAAAATCCCTGGGAGCTTGTCTCTGATTAAACCAATGTCATTTAGCTAATGACAGCCTTTGGAGCACCTCAGCCACTATAACATGGGCACATTATTTGCACTCGCATCCCATCTGTGCTACAGCTACCCTCAGGTTGTTCTCTTTAACCCCAAGGTCCAAAGCCCAAGTGAGCTCAGGACATCCAAAAGGGAGTCCCCAGACTCAGCTCAGGGCTCAGCCAGCTCACTGAAACCAGGCGAGAGGAGCTGTGGCTCCAGGCAGGAGAGGAGCAGAGGCCAGGAGACCGTATGGGCATCCTGCCTGCCCCTGCTCTCTCCCATGGGAGCCGAGAACAGCAGAAAGTTTTGCTGGATGAAAACCCCGTTTTTCAGCCGAATTTTAAGGCAAATCCATCCTGTTCGCTCTCTGCAGAGGGCGCCCGGCAGTTTCAGATCTGCCGGCGCAGCCCGCGGTGGCGATGCTGTACCTGGTGCTCGCAGCTGCCAGTCAGGAAGGTGCTCGCTCTCTAATGGCCAATGCTCTGCACGGAGGAGTAAGTAGGAGTTGTTTTTTCTTCCATGCATGTATAAATCCCTTAGTTCTCTTTTCCTTTCTTGCCACTGAAATAGCAAGAGATATTTCGCTGAGCTGCCACATACAGCAACAAACCTGCACCGGCCCCGCAGACGATAGCGGAGGAGAAAACTCCCTGCTTGTAATCATCAGGAGAGCTAGAACCAGCAACGTGCTGCTGCCGGTTTTCCCCTTCAGAGAAAACTGTTTGATGCCTGCAAGATTTGAAGCTCACTTTCTCATAAAGGAGAAGAGCAGCCTGTGACTGACATAACTCCCACTGCAAATGAAATTTTTTTTGTGTCTGTTTCTACTTGTAAAAGTGACTAAAGAAAAGTCCTGCTTGATTCCATCCCATGTGCACAGCAACAACTTGGAAGGACTTTTTCTTTTTTATTTCTCCTCTTCTTTTTTCTTTTTTTTTTTCTTAACCTGTGCTCTGTCAGGTCCGTAATCATTTGTGAATTCAACTCCTTTGCTGACAATGAATACCACACACTTTGCCCTTTCATTTCAGCCTGCACTGCTTAATGTCACTGAAGATTTCAATGACTCAATTCTGAACAACAGAAGCGGCGACCGATTTTGTGAGCAGGTCTTCATAAAAGCTGAGGTCTTCTTGACTTTAGGGATCATCAGCCTCCTGGAAAACATCCTTGTCATTCTTGCAGTGCTGAAGAATGGAAACCTACATTCCCCCATGTATTTCTTCCTTTGTAGCTTGGCTGTGGCAGATATGTTAGTGAGCATGTCAAATGCCTTGGAGACTATCATGATTGCAATCCTGAGCAACGGCTATTTGATCATTGATGACCACTTCATTCAGCATATGGACAATGTTTTTGACTCAATGATTTGTATTTCTTTGGTAGCCTCAATTTGCAACCTCTTGGTTATAGCCATTGACAGGTACATAACGATTTTCTATGCTCTCCGTTACCACAGCATCATGACTGTGAAGAAAGCTTTAACTCTGATTGTGGTCATTTGGATTGCTTGTATCATCTGTGGCATCATATTCATTGCCTACTCAGAAAGCAAAACTGTCATTGTCTGTCTCATCACCATGTTCTTTACCATGCTTTTTCTCATGGCCTCCCTTTATGTTCACATGTTTTTGTTTGCACGCCTGCATGTTAAGCGGATCGCAGCCCTCCCCGTGGATGGAGTGCCCTACCAGCGTACCTGCATGAAGGGAGCTGTCACCATCACTATACTACTTGGTGTCTTCATTGTTTGCTGGGCACCTTTCTTCCTTCACCTCATTCTCATCATTTCTTGCCCAATGAATCCATACTGCATCTGCTACACTTCACACTTCAATACTTATCTGGTCTTGATAATGTGCAACTCAGTAATTGATCCACTCATTTATGCTTTCCGGAGCCTGGAGATGAGAAAGACTTTCAAAGAAATAGTGTGTTGTTGTTACGGCATGAGTGTGGGACAGTGCATGCTGTAAACATCTGGCCTTGTGTTGAGATTAGAGAGAGGATGCACACAATAGGTGTATGGAAATATATCTGTATCTAGATACATAGCAGCTCCACTTTAAAAGCAGTGCTTGAAGGAAGGGCACAGGGAAGAAAAAATAACCTTCTACTTGATGCCTTGGTTCATATACTTTTCAAAATGAAAAACAGATTCAACTAAATTATTTTAAATTATTTAAATAGTTGTAACAGCAGGAAATCCAGAGTGGCTTACAAAATAGCTTGAGAAACTTACTGGAAAAATTAATCCTGAAAGGGAATGCTACCTTATAGAGACTGAAATAATATTCTGTACCATTCATCTGTACCTGTTGCTTTAGCTCTGTGCCACTGTCAGCAAGTCAGTGTTTTCTAAGAGATTCCATTAGTAACCTCTATGGAAAGCATTCACTTGCGAGACAAATCAAAAAACCAACAGGCAACAGCATTGCTCTACACTTACTCCCATGCCTCCACCTTTTATTAAAGGAATAGATTGACATTTATGCTGTTGCTATAAAGTGACCTGAGTAAAATCTTTGAGGGGTGAAAGTAAACATTGCTCTTGCACTGAAATATTCTTTCAGTAGAAATCAGTTAAGTGAAAAAGAACAGCTACTGTATCTGTGATAGTGCGACTTAGCTGCCTGGTAGAAGTGACTCGTATGAACAAGGCATTTACATTACTTACTGTGATACAGTTGTATTATGTCCTCAAATTTAAAACACTTTTTTTTTTTAAACTGGAATGCACTGACCAATGTAGTATTTGCTATGTTAAAATAAGTCACAGAAATCTCCTTTTGATAAATTGTCACCAGTGAGACCCATCCCTAGAAAATTTTGAAAACGACACAGATCTGAACATAAGTAATAGTTAAAATGCAAAACAGTTTGAATTTAGCTTTGTGTAAATGCTGCATGGGGTCTTCAGAGATATCCAGCTGGCTAAATTAGGTACCTGGAAGAAATAAGATGTGTATGGCAGATATGACTTCTATGCATTGAGGAATATATGCCATGTGTCAGTCTCTTTTTACTTAGAGAGTTTTACCATGGGTTCGGTGGATGGACACTCCTGCATCGGAAACAGGAAAGCAACATGCTGTTTGCAATCATTTTCAAACTCTGTGTGCGAGTTGGTGGCATATAAAGCATGCAACTTCAGCTACAATAATTTAATCTTTGTCTCTGCTCTCTGTAGGAATAAACCATGTAAGTGGCCTTCAAATAGCGTATTGTAACCGAGCAAAGGCTGACACAATTTGTGTATAACACAATGTACAGGCAGTATCACAGACAGTGCCAGACTAAGAAAACTCTAAAGCCAATCTAAAGTCTACTTAGCACCTTTCTGGTATCTCACTTTCAGGAGGGGCAGTAAACTGAAACCCTCGGTGTTGCCTATTGCTTTCAAATATCTAAAAGATATCATTTGATTTAAGACTATATTTCTTTTTTTTTTTTTCCCCCATTTGAGTGGAGTTGCGAGGTTGTTATCTTTGGGGCTCCCCTCTGTCAGTTTAGGAACAGTTATCCAGACCAGAGTTTCCCAGTCTACTCTGTCTCCAATTCTGTATTTGCACACTAGTCCCAGTACAATCCAGGCTGATGATGTTTCACTGCTACTGGCTCCAAAGTCCAGCTCTGACACGTCCCACAGTTTGCAAATACTGGCCCACATTTGACTGTGATTTATTCTCAGCATCCTACAACCTATGTAGGGAGCAACCTAACTTCCCAATCCTACGGAGGGTATAATTTTCACAGGGCCATCAAGAACCATCTCTCCCTGTGCTCTAGCCACACACTGTTCATCAGCCCAAACCAACCTCATGTTCCCTATTTCCTTTGCCCTCTGGTCACACTCTTAATTCCATAATAGAGTTCTCCTTTCCTCCCATAATCGCATCCTCCAGACTTCCACCTTCCCAACACTCCCACTGTTCCAACACTTACCTAATCTCATAACCCTTAATTTAAAAAAAAAAAACTAAACTGAAAAAAAACCAACACCAAGGTCACTGTGGAGCATGTGGCAGAACAGGCACAGATGAAAATTCTCCCATGTTTCAGGTAGAGATCAGAGAAAATGCCAACTGGCAAGTAAGCTAAACCTGAATGCTTTCAGCCTTATCTGTGTCTCACAAATTACAGTTTGCCAGTACTAAGATCTGTTCTGTTAGCTCAGCCCTTCTTACTGCTGCAATGCCTGACATGGCACATTAAGATGAACTGAAAAAAATCAGCATAGGAAACCATACAACTGGCCTTTTGTGATGTGTACCTACTTGTTGTAAAAAACTCTACCTGTTGTCAGTGTTACGTACCTTTCTACTCTGGAGCATGATTTGCCATGATATTCTGCCTCAGGTTATTGTGTATTTAGCTTTTATTGCACCTGATGTACCCATTTCTCTTTTTAAAAGTTATTTTAGATGAGACTGATTCATACTGTGCTTTGCCTTTAAGCAAAACATACACCTGTTGAATAAAACAACCTGAAGACATCACTTAGAGTCATGTTTTCTTCTATCAGAGCACCATGCCATGTCCAGCCACAGTCCTGGTGGTCTGGTTCACAGAAATAGAACAGTAGAAATAGAGTCCAACAGTAGGCAAAAACCTCCTAATTCTACATGTCCACAGAGCTACACAAAAATGAGCAAAGAAGCCGGACTCCTCCATCCTGCATGCAAACATGATGGAAAGAGAATCCGTTAAATCCATCAAGGATCTCACACACTCTGGCACTAGGTGGTGAAGGTGCGGCTCCTCCCCACAGGTTATCCATGGAAACGAGTGGTGAGTTTGTCCAGCCCTAGTTCCAAATTCCCAGCTCTAACTCTAACACCCTATAGATGTGAACATACAGCAGAATGAAGACATCACAGCAACACACGCAAGTACAGGGCAACAGTCCTTAACATATGCCAGTAACCGGAGCAACATTTCTATCCGCTGAGAATCTGCCCCTGTTTATAATTGCAGTGAAATGCGAACACTTTCAGAGCTGTTACTGTTCAGCTAATGTATAATCTGCTCATAAGAAGAAATCTTTCTTCCTTGATAAGAGTGCTGGGCTGAACGGCTGAACAAGATATAAGATAACAGTTTCCCCCTAGATAGTATGAGAAATGGCAGACTGAAATAATATCCTTTTCATCTAAAGGTGCCATTTATATGGATTTATTGACTCAGTTTTTCGGCAAGAAAATCACACAGTTCACGAGCACTCTAGGACTACGATTTTCTCACTCAAAGACTTGTTAGAAAACACTCATATATTCAGATAAATATTTGAATTTGCAGGAGCATGAGCTATCCTGCTAAGTCAACTCAATACAGCATATTCGGCAAATTACAGCCAGATTTGCTTCTTTCATATAAAGTTCAACACTGTGCATGCAATTTTCCCATCAATACGTGTCTAAATATTTTGTAATTGAAAGCATTTGTCCTAATGGATAAATAACAAAGTCTAGGCACAGAATTCTGCAGTCAGCCAAGGTCTGCAGTAGAGCCATTAGCACAAATACTTTGATTACCTCTTCACTGAAATAAGATGCTTCTCTTTGTTGAAGTCTAGTCTGGGACCAGGGTTAGCTGTTTGCCTTGGTAGCTATACCTAAACCATTAAGGTGATTTTGAAGCTCACCCACAAAGGAATACTGCTTCACAACATACACTGGAAACCCCTTTGCTGGGCAACACAGCCCAATCTCAGACCCACACCTCTGCGACAGTATGAGAGAAACCAGGTAACTGGGCACAGACACCCAGCACGGGTACAGCAGATGCAAGTTCCAGAACAGCTTGTTCCTCCTCGTCTCCACCATCCAAGAGTAGAGGCAAGCTACACTCAGACTGATCAATGTAAGATGATCCCTTCTGAATAAGGCATCGAAATTTGGACAGCATTTAGTGATGATTAGTGGGCTATAGGGTGCAGGGCAGGGGCAGGAGGGCTCACATAGCTTGTATTAGCTCAAGATATGGCTGTAAATCTTGCTATCAAGTCACAACAAGGTCTTTGGTGTTCCCTCTTCAGAAGAGCTCTGGGTACAGGCATGGATCTAACTTTTTATCACATCTATAACACAATACCCACATTCAATAGGCTTTCAGGTGGAAAGCAGAGGAAAGAAACAGCTTTCAAAGTACACTACAAAGGCTAATAAAAATTCCTGTCCATACGTATCTCTGTGAAGAACAACATTCATATGGTGCTGTTCTGCTCAGTTTTGAAGGTTAAATCTTAAAAGGTTAAAATACAGCCTTGTTTTTAAGTGGTTCAATTAAGAACGCACATGAAGTGGACAGAAGCATTGAGGAAGGAAGATAAAGCAGATTCTTAAGGCCAGTGCTACAGCTGAAGCCCATTTGCACAGGGGAAGCTCACTACACTGGGAGCAGCACAGCATCACAGCTGCACATCTCATTGTGTTCTCTCCTGGGCTCCACGTAATGGGGTCACAGCTCAAGTCAGATTTTGCCCTGATGAATGAAAATAAGCTCTATCGGCTTTGCTCCAAAGAGAAAAACACATGACATTTTAAATTTGACGCTTTAGATCTGCTTGGAAAAACAGCTTTTATTCTTCTTCTTTTTTTTTTCCAGAAATAACAAGCACAGGGAAGCTTGCTCCAAATCTGCTTTTCATAAACATCCACCACCTTAACATCACGGTCATTATATATTTCATAAGCAATTTAAATTGTAGCACAGGACTATGCTCATTCATCGCTCTCATAATATACACCTGTTAGGGTCACTATAAAATCACTGGGTAAGGTACCAACACAGGACCTTGCTGCTGGCACCAGTGCTGATTTGAGCAAAAGGCATTTTTCCATCACACTCGTTGATTTGGTGCTATGCAAAGTAGCCCTAAACCTTCCTGATACGGGGAGGCTTGTGTATTATAGGTGAGTTAGAAATGTCTCTGAAACAGAAACGGTAAAAATTGGAACACAGTAAATTTGGTGTTTGTGCAATGCTGTATTGGTCAATGGAGCAGAAGTCCAGAAGTATATACTTAATCAGGAGGACTTGAACCAGGACTTTTAAGAGTTAAGATAATTTTGTATAACATTCACATTATTCTGAAAACACTAATGACAAAAGTAGACCTACTCACTATTCTTACCTATTTAAATGACTGTGCACAAGAAGAGGACATACCTCCTTGTTCTGGGATGGTGATGGAAATCTATTTATTATCTGCTACTTTGCTGGTTCACAGTGCCACAGCTAAGTATCTGCCCTAAGCAGTTATGAATTTCCAAGGGGATTTTTTTGTCTTATTTTACACTTTTCATTTCTTTGTTTATGAAAAAACACACAGCTTTCATTTGAGGCTATTCCTCTCTTGTGATTACACACAAAGGCGGCACTGCTGGAGGGAGATTTACTTAGAAAATCCACAAATCCATGATTCTGCTGCTCAAACTGTCTCCATTAGTAATAAACACAGCTAGTATTCACCTTCAAGTCTAACTGATGCAATTTTGGTTTGTTCTATGTCTATTACTGATTCAAGGTCAGAAATGAACAATCTAGAAAAAAAATTAAAATATATAGAGCAGTCCTCATTCACTGTAGTGGGTATAATAAGCAGCACAACACTTTCAGAGCATTACTGATCTAATCACTACAGTTGTAAGGACACACACTGGGGGTAAGCTGCAACTGAACTGCAACGCCAGATGCCAAACATGATGGACTTGAGACTACTCTGTATTAACACATAAATGTTATAACCAGGTATTAATTGGTGTAACAATGAATGTAGTCTAAATTAACAGGATAAAGGCTTGTTTGTTTAAACTAAACACCCCCACACTGAATGACAAACACTTCCAGCTATCCAAATTCACTAGCTTAGGTTGAATTAACATTTAAGCACAGGTAAATCTACAGACATGCTGAGAAATGAACATTTCTTTAGACTTACATATTCGCAGGGGTACAAGAAACTGTAAGTGAGGCAGAACAACTACAGACCTCCTGCCTATATGCAGCTGCTAGGACACATGTTCCCATTCAAGTTTGCTCACTCAACGCAATCCCATTTTATACGAGCAGTTGGGGAGCAGTTGCAGTGCCTCTCCACCTTCGGACGCTGCGCTACGGGAACAACCGACCCCAAAGGGGCCGTCACACTGCGTGAGCTGATAATCAAAGCGGTGAAAAGGTGCAGCTGGGAGAATCAGTCTAAACAGTTATTTCCTGCGATGAGAAAAGGCAGCGAGGGCCCTATTAGCGCTCATTGCATTACGGGTTCATATTACACCTTAGCACAGCTCTGCATGAGTGTTGGTGTGTGTGACTTAAAGCTGCTCGAGTGCACGCTGAGGAACGCATCCAAGTGTGATTCAGAATAAGTGCATTAAGAAACAGAGTACTTCCTCTGCCATTAGCATACAGCTGCGAGGGTCATCTCAGGACTTCTTCAGCTCTAAGTGTATTTAACTCTTTTTCTCTTTTTATAATACCTTATTGCACGCTGGTGAGTATTCCCAAAGGCTGATGTTGCGGGCAAGGAAGATCCTCTTCAGCAGTCACTGAAGAGGATGAGACTCTCTTACTCACTGTCTAGAAAACTCACATTAGGCCACTGCTTCACCGTGTCTATCCCAGGAACAACTTTCTTCTTCAGCTACAGAGTGAGCTGACAAGGACTGACAAAACTTAGCACACTAAATGTTTTTACCTTATTGCTAGTTTTGTCAAGGTAAGCGGTCACGCAAAATTCTATATTCAGGAAAAAGTAGAGAAGGAGCATGATTTTTTAAATACCTTGCTTGGGGAACTAAGGAGGTTTTTTATCTCTACCTCAGTGAAAGACAGTGAATTTCTATCCAGCCTTGTAGACCTTGACCTTCCCAAATTTGAAATAGTGAAAAATTTACAAAGTTGCATTTTTATGAAATGTGAATATGATGGAAAGGGTCAGGCAGAGGCATCTCTATCCTTTCCAGTTATGCCAACACCTCCAAGATCATAGAGAAAATCTGGTTCTGAGATTGCCCAAATGCTGGGAGACCTGGAGCTATAGCACTGCCAGCAGGCAGGAGTCCCAACATCCAATAAGCCAATTCCATGAGTCATTGCAATTCAGACTTTCATCAACACCTCTAAGAAAATATTAGGCAAAAAATAGAGGCAAGAGAAGGCTGGATGGGAAATTGAAGTCTGAACAGCTGAGCAAAACAGCTACTGGACGCATGTAGTGATGTTCGAGACACAGGAGAGGGCAAGATCCGAGGATGGATATCTTTGGTGCCTATCAGCAGATAAGAACCGTTAACTGTGAAATCAAGAGTCTGCAGCTAATTAGCACAGACTTCATCTGTATCGTTGTTACTCTATTATTTCACAAAGCCTACATGCTACTCCTGTTTTCAGCCTTTAACAAAGCACCTCCTCACAAAACACTTGTCTCTCCAAATGAGGCTGAACTTATTCTTCATTTCGGCAAAACACCAGACCAATCCTTGCAGCCTTTTATTGCCTGCCTCTTCCTTGCACTCAATTATGTGATACCTGTGAAAAGATTTGCCTTTAGTAATCTTAAAATTGTACAGCATGTACTCGGTAATGCAATCTAAATCAAGGACTCATAATTTGAAGTTCTTAAGCGGTATACGGACAGTAAATAAAGATAATCTTTTGTTTTCAGATTTTTCTGCATGAAAGCAGTTTACGTAGACTTGTGAATTCAAAACTTCTGGCAAAACAAATCAGGAGGCAGGACCAAACATGAGGCATGCAGTAATCTTAGCTTCATACATAAGAAAGAAATTAATGGGTTTACATATACAACTTGATGTACAAAAATTAAACCAAACTACTGGCACAATAAAGTGTACTGCATTATATTTTTGTTTATGTAATAGATCATCTATTTAATCAGAAAGGCACGTTATGTAACAAAAATGTTGTTCTTTAACCTAAAAAGATGCTCCTAAACTTAAAAGAAAGTGTTGTTATGTAGACTCTGTGACTATATTTCCAGCTTTGCAGCCGGGTGTGAGGTGGGGGGCCTTAGTTCTTGCCTTTGTGACTATACAGCTTTACATCTCCTTCTGAGTCAAGAATGTGTAATCAGTAGCTGTGATCGTGTATTCCACTAAACCTATCACAGGCACCATTAACCACCTTCATATTCCTCATTTGAGAAATCAGCTATCACAACTCTAGTGCGATACTGGTAATGAAAAGCATTTGCATAGAGTTAGGAAACTCTAATGCTTAAATAAGCTTTAAAGGGTATCAATCACCCAATTTTTCTGAGAGATCATGGCCACGTAAATCACCGTATGATTTAATTTATGGTGATGAGCCACGTAAATTGCATAAAAATTTGGGTAGGCCTGGCACGAGCTTTTGAATGTCCAAACAGATTGGGTATACGTTAATAAATGAATGTTTTTGGGTGGGTTGAGGTGTTTGCATTTCTTCGGTGGTGGTGGTGGTTAATTTTATTTCAATTCACAAGCAAAAACTGTTTAGCCTAGGAAAAGACTGGAGTTTTAAGAAAAGGGTATTCCCCGACCAGATTGGTGCTGGCACTTTTCATTCAGGTGTCAGAGCATCACACATAGTCTTGGGACAGAGGCCAGAGCTCTCTCCATTTTAAGCAGATATCCATGAGCCCAGCCTGTTCCTTCTGAAAGACACAAGTGTCTTTCTCAGTACCAAAATCCTGAAAGCAGGCGTTACTTAAAAGCACAAAAGTAGGAAGAATACTAACTCCTGCAATCAAGCAATGACCTCAACATTCAGTTCGAGGGGAAGGAAATAGCAAAGAGGGGCAGAGTGTCCACCAGTGGACACCAAAGCAGTCTTAAAACAGATTTTTCTAAGCACAACCAACTAAAATTCTCTAAAATCAACTTTCCTCTCTCAAGTTTGTTTAAGCTTATGGGGACACCACGCTGGTCCATGTGACATCTACCGCAAGAAACAAACTCTGACTAGAAGATGCTCTTTTGGTGATTTAATTGCTGTTCTGCTCCTCCTTGGCAAGGAGTGCCATGCCACAGTGTTTCCAACCCTACGCATCAAATGCAGCCTCTCGGCTTTTACCCTTCCCCTCTGTACTGATGGCTATCATTACTCAAATGATAGCTGAACAGACAAATAATTCACCCCGTTTCCTAAGTACTATTTGACACTACTTCCCTGTTTAATGCCATGTGTAGCAAATGGGAACTTCACAGGATGAGGTCTAAACAAAAAAAATCAATAATCCATACATACAACTGACACAAACCTGCCATTTCTATAAATAATCCTATGACTGTGTGGCTATAGTTCATATGCTGTTACCACTCGTGCCAAAAAGCAGGTGTGTGCACAGGAGTAACCCTGAGAAACTTCATATAGGCTTCATATACTTTGGAGAGTACAGAAGTAAACATTTAAAATCAGCTTAGGTGAACGCAATTAGTTAATAAGACACCATATTGGATTATTTCTAAAATCTAAGAAGTTCCCATTGATTAAAATCAGACTAGATGAAGCAGAAAGAAGTGCACTGAGAATGTTAAATTTGGAAGCATGTGAGTATTTGTATACAAAGTGACAGCTGCATATTTCAATAGTAAAAGGCTTTTACTAACGAGCAATTGTTCTCTTCTGCTAACTGCATTTAGATCAGAAAGCCTGGGCTTTTTTCTTTCAACTAAGCAAGCTATTGAAACCGAAATCACACACAAGCATATACAACCAAGAGCATACAGAGGTTGACTTGTGGGTGTAATAACAATGCAAACAATGTTTCCACCACTGATTCATATAATTTAGCCTTATTATGGATGATTTGGCATGCAATTTGATAATTCTATCATGTTGTTATTGCCTGAAATGCATATATTATTTTGTTGTTAAAAAACGTATCTTATCATTATAAACCAGATATGTCATAAATTCTGTTACAACGTTGTTAACTACAAAAACCTAAATTTTAAATCAAAAGTTAGAAGAAACGGGAATGACATTGGAAACAAAAGCAAATTTTCATAGGGCAGTGACTTTCTACCAAGAGAAAAAAGATTGTATTCCTCCCTTTTTTCCCAGAATTTCTACAAGTAGGTAGTAATTAGTTACACAATCTATTGAAATGAAATCACGCATACATGGAATCAGATGGTGCAGGCATAAGTTACTAAATATTCTTTTTAAAAATGAATTCACCAAGTGGAAAAAAGTTATGTTCTCAGGGTTTCAATTCATCATTTTCTTATCTCATCTAATATTAATTTAAACTGTTTTAGGTTAGACTTCTACCACCTCAGATTATTTATTGTGTAGTGTCACTAGGAGCTGACATGTCACTATGACTTCAAGTTGTAAAGATTTTTTTCTCTTGTATTAAAATACCTTTTTCTGGCTGACAAAAAACTATGCCAGATGCACTTAGCAGACTCGTATGCTTCCAAAGGCAATCATGTAAATGAGGCAAGGGAACACTTGCCTCCACCCAGTTCTGCGAGCAAGAAGTCTTTATATTATTTTAGCCAGGAACAACAGCTTCCAGCTGGCTTGATGCGAATTAGTCCTAACCCCCGCTGACTCCCAAAGGGACAGAAGGAGAGAACCTCCAAGGGATATGTGAAAATTTTGCCCTGTAGCTTTGGTCTCTATATTTAGGTATTCTTAGTTTGTGCTAGTTAAAAACATATTGTACTTGTAAGGTTGAAACAACAATTAAGCCATTAATATCCTTTAAAACTTAAAACCTACAAAATACAGACATTTAAGGCAACCAAGAACAAATAACAATGTCACTTAGAGTGAAATATCCACAGTCTAAATCCGGTATGATAACGCAAATACAGTGAAAATCAATGCTCTCTCTGTTAATGAGACAGGATAATCAAAACAGAACTAATTATTTCTCAGGTATGCTGTATCTTCGATATCATTTTTTGACCTAAGTGCAGCTCCTTACCAGAATCTGAGAGTAGTGAAATTACTGACAGTCTGAATGGAGGAGAAATATTCAAAGCCAGCTCAATTATTATCTGAAAAGCACTATGTGAAGAGGTATTGAATATTGTGCTGGACACTTCTGGTTTGCTTTGCTTAAGGAAAACTAGAGTACAAGGCTTTGTTTTTCCCTTGTTGATGGCTTACAAACCAGAATACTACTTAATTGGTACCGTGGGCAGAAGCATCTTGCATGTACTTCCCTGCTCTTGTCCCCTCCTAAAAAAACAGGATTTCTTATTTAGCCACCAAAACATGCTGCTTATAAGTTTTCACCTTTGAAGGTTCTGTAAAGCTTAGGGAAGAGATTGGAAAAGATGTAAGGGACAATTTCTTAGTTAATGTCAAATACGGAAGCTAGCAAAGTTGGCAGGGAGGATACTGAGTTCAGGGGACGGTATTTTCCAGATTGTAACAGCCAAGAGACAGCTCAGGGAACAGAATTTTCTGGGATTGCTGGAGCTGTGTGACAGTTTTGTGTTTTATTTTCTTAAATGATATCCCTTTGGTCGTTCTCCCTAATGAAAAATTATTCTGATATACTGAAGTAATATTTTACTTCTAATGTGACAGTTACTCCAAATTTGTTGTATAATTACTAATCAGAAAAGGCAAATAGCTTCCTAGGCATATGCACAAATATAGATATTTTAAAAATGAATTCACTGATCTACTACCCACTTTCTTGTTTTATTGGAAGCTGGTAAGAGCAGAACATGTAACACAAGGTTTTAACATTACTTTTCCTGAGGAGGTAAGTACATTAAGACAGGTCTGTAAATGGTGAGTGAAAGCTCTCCATGATCAAAACCATCACATCAAAGATCTTTGAGCAATCAGATTTTCTGAATAAAGGAAAAGATGGAATTAACTAAGAATACAGTTCCCACATTGATATAGCAACGAATACAAGATCATTAAGTCATCTGTATAATGAGTGAGCATGTGTTAAAAGCAAAAAGTAATTTCTGTAGGGGAGGAAAAGTCTAGGAGCAAGCCATATCCTAATGAGAAATTGTCATTACAAAAAATGTATTTGTTTGAAAAATATTGCTTAGCATGATCATGTTAATGTTGTAATAAATTAATTTTCAAAAATCTTTTTGTTTACATTGTGAATCCAACAGCACCTTGCCCGTTGTGTCAGCACCTGTCTAATCAGACCCACGTCAGCTGTACATTCATACTGGTGTCTAAGTAGCTAAAATGTGTACTTTCACGTCCTACAATTAGTAGCTTACAGTAAAAACCAGCAGTTTGTTAAGAACTTTCCCATCATCGTGAGTTATATATGTATATTTACATATATATCTGTACATTTATACCTGTATATGTACAAGCCGTATATTCATTTTCCTTATAAAGGCACACTTTGAATCAGCCACTGACAATTCATAGAAAATCTGGAATTAACTGTTTTTTGCAGTCATATTTGTTCTTTGCATGTATGAAAGCGTTTGTGTTCTTTTAGTAAGAATTTAAGCATCCTCTGTTCTGCTGCCTGTCTTACATCTAGCTAGTTTGAATTAAAATGTGAAAAACAAATGAGATCCACAGATTTACAATGGTCATTTTAAGACAAACTGGCACAAAGCAATCTACAATCGGCTTAGACAGATTAACACTACCTCCTTCTTGTGGGAAGCATAAATCTCAATCCAACTGCCGTTTCAATGTTTATCATCTTATTTCGTGGAACTACAAAATGTAACTATTCTAATGCAGAAATTAGAAAACAAACGCGATTGCATTTTTTAATTTTTCTCCCTTTTAGTTCCTCTGTGTATTTAAAGGCATGCTGGGGCCAAATTTCTTCAGAGAGGTGGGAACTTTGAGTTCTGGAAGGGTATGGGATCTTGACCATGAGCACCACAATATGTGAAACGCTGAGCGTCCCCCGTGCGAATCCAGCCAAAGTTTGATTGCAAATCTAACTCAGCAGGTCAGCATTTCCGAAGAGCTCAACATCCCATTTTGGAATAACAAAAAGAGCGAGAAGCCTTCGGAGCAGCTTGGCACTGCTCCGCGGCGCGGCGCAAAGCCGCAGCTCACGCTCAGCGGGGCGCCTGGCTCGGGAAGCGTAATTTGGCTTTCGATACGCACTACGGCTGCGGAAGGTTTGCACACCTTTTCCCCAGCGTGTCGCAAATCAGGCCGTCCGCAGACGGCCGCCACGAGCGGGCTGATGCCGCGAGCAGCTTGCCGTGCCACGCAGGGCAGGACCAGCGGCGCCCGGCGCACGCGCTACCTTGCAGGAGTGCCTGAACTCAGACCGGTCTAATTAGCAGTTCAGGCAGGGCTGCCTTCTCCACCTGGCCAGAAGTGTTTATAGACAAAAACAATATGCTAGTGTTTCCCTGACATTCATGCTAATAAATCGTGGAAGGAAATCAGCATTAGGAAGCAAAGCAACATATAATTGCCATAGACAAGTACTGCAAAACAGCCAATTTGTCTGTGATTCAAATGAAAAATTACTATTACTCTGCCTTCATTTGCTATCTTCTGTATCAGAACCTCTTATTAATCATATTCCCAGTCCAGACTCCAGGAATAATATAGTTTAATACCCAGCAGGAAGTGGGTATATTGACATAATAACCAAGGTGTATATATTTTGGTTGAATAATTACTTTCTTTCAAGGGAGGAAGGTTACAGAGCCATTCTAAACCCAGCTTTGACAAAAAACTCAGTTTTAAACAGAGTTAGACACCACCACAGGAGGAGTCACTCAAGTGGAAAAAGATAATCGTTGGATGCAAGAGTGTACATTAAATGACAATTAGAGAAGTTTCTTATTTAAAAAAAAAACACAAACAAACAAGACAAATTAGAAATCAATAACCTCTTACTGTCAAGCACATGAAAATCAGGGCTTTCTTGACACCATACTGCGAGATACTTGGTAGGGTTTTTTTTCTATTCTCTATAAGCAAATGCTTCAAGCCCTGACTCATTACGCTGGCCAGCTTCAGACCTCCAAATAACCTGTGACAACAGTAACAAAAATGCTTGAGAATGTCACTTCATCCCAACAAGGTGAATTATTAATCAAGGGGAAAATCCTAATGATCAAAAAATCTTCTCCAGAAAAATTATCATGGTCAGTGCTCTTGTACCTCACTGTCAGGGATCTCTCCATCCCATTGCCAAAGATTCTTGCTCAACAAGGTATTTGGGAGAACTCAGTCTGTGGCTGCTCCTTTGCCTGAATTTGGGATTGAGCTGCACTGCTACAGGCGAGGCAGTCAGCTGCCCGCCTTGTCACCCTGCCCGCGCGGAGCGGCACAGCAAGCTCCATGAAAAGAAGGAAGCTCTACCTACAAACAAGTTAGGCTCCAGTGGCGACATGGACTTGCATCATTTAACCACCTGCGACTGTCAGACTCTGAGAGCGCAAAAGACAGGAGCAAGAGTTTAGAGAGAGACACGTAAAACTAAGGCGCCATGATTCCAACCCTGACGCTACAATATCAGGAGTCTTGCATTTAGACTTTGCTGAGCCAGATTTTGCAAAAGAGATCAGCTCCCATCTAAGTGTCTAAACAGCAACTTCACTACTGAAAACGTCACCGCTTCCAAAAACTGTCAGTATGCTTTCCAGAGGGCTCAGTCTGCTGGC
Organism: Phaethon lepturus; assembly: GCF_000687285.1. Taxonomy (NCBI): domain Eukaryota; kingdom Metazoa; phylum Chordata; class Aves; order Phaethontiformes; family Phaethontidae; genus Phaethon; species Phaethon lepturus. The sequence continues at coordinate 6,030 of NW_010564325.1, read as the reverse complement.
TGCTTCTAGAAGCCTCAATGGGAGAAGAGCCCGCCCAGAGACGCTGACCAGTGGGAATGGGACCAGCTAGAAGCCACAACGGCAGTACAGGCGGCCCATTTCCCTATAGACTCTTCTGAATTTGTCTGATAAAATGCAATTGCTTTTTCAGAATAAAACTGAACTGCCTGCAGTCGATTGCCAAGTATGTTGAAGGAAGTGTCCGTGGAGAATGAACGAAAGCAAAGACATTTCCAATGCATCAGCATTTCTTAAACTCATCAGTAGTTTCTTCTCATGCAGCTTTTACTCTGTTGGTTGATACCAATTGTACCTTCCCTGTATTTTCTTCAGGAAGCAAAGATTTGTGCATTGGTTGTCTCCTGGCTGTTCTCATTTATAACATGCTGCCATAATTCCAGATTCGTGCTTCTAATTCTACTGTTCTTGTTAGAAAAGGTGTTACTTTTTGACAACAGATGATCATCTTCTCTCTGGGGTGCTCTTGCAAAGCAAAAAAACAGATGCTGTGAGGCTTGCAGTGTTGTTTCTGAACAACGGGAAGAGGTCATCCAAGCTCACTCCAATTTACTCAGACTGCACCAACCTGATAACACTCTCATCTCAGAGATGCTGTCACTTAAAGGTTTGCCATAATGCACTTGAAAGGGACTTTTTTCTCCAGATAATTGAAGGAAGAAAGACTGGAAAGATACTGCCATTTCTGTAGACAAAAGGAGACTTCATACACTGTTTCCCAAATCACATGACACTTTTGAAAATAAAAGCAGAAGGACTTTGTGATTACTGCTACCAACCAGTAATGTCTGAGAACAGTGTAGAATGGGGACACCAGCAGAACTGTCAAGTGGATGTGCAGGATCTGACCTTCAGGACACTGGTAATTTAAGAGAGGAAGTCCTGTGTCATAGACGGTGAATACTGCATGCTAGATTTGTTCTGAGACCTGTTTTTCTCAATATCTTGTTCCAACTGCCATTGCAGAACAAAGGCAAGTGCTAAAATGCATTCAGGGGTTTAGAGGGGGGAGGCGTTTTTTTGTGGGTTTTGCCATTTTGGTTGGTTAAGTATTTTGCAACATTTTTAATGACATTTGGTAGACTGCTCAGTTAAAGATCAGCCCAATTTTATTATCAGTTTTCCAAAAGGGTTCAAGATAGCTCACTTCAAGAGGAGCTGTAGGAGAGTTCCTGGTGCAGTAACTAGAGCCTCTCTAGCCCCTTCAGAAACCGAAGCATTAAACATTTTACTGCCCCTTCTCAAGGCATTTGATTGTCTTTGAGATCATGAACTCCTGACAGCTGTGGTTCCAACGGGTTATGTCCTATTTGGAAAGCACGACAGTTCCCAGTCCATAGTTGATGGTGCAGCTCATGTCAAAGCTCATGACATCGCCATGGTGCAGCTCATGTCAAAGATCAGCAGTTTCATTATCAGGACAGTTATAATGTAGATAGGGACAGTTGCAGGCCACAGATCATGAGTGAGCATGAAAGTTCATACACACTGTCTTGTAGATGACTTCTTAATGCTTCCCTTTCTTCTCACTCTGTTTCCTTCTCACCCAGGAGACAAATTCATGTTTTATGAAGATATTTCTATGCTACAGGGATAAGGACATAACTATGGAGTAGAATAGACAGGAAGACAAAAATTCAAGGAACCATGAAGACTTAGTTCGCTTCTTTTCTAGGACCTACTGAATCAAAATCCTGGAGTGTATGTTTGATTTTAACACTTCTATTATCAGTGGCAAAGATCTTTCTCCCAGCAGTTTCAGCAGTAGGACGTAATTGGAGGACATAATATAGCACAGTGTTTTCAAGGAAAACTTGTTTTCAGATACCTGCTGAGCATCATAAATACATTCATTCTGGTTATGCTGACGCAGTCAGTGAAGCACAGACCTCCAACAGGGACTACTCTGCTCACTGACAGGTGCTGAGGATGCTTCTATCATCTTTGAATATAACTCACTAGCAACCATTTCTGGTTTGCTGCAGTCTCAGAAAAACTTGGTTTGGAATGTCCATCTAGTGCCAGATTACACAGTTCATTACCAGCATGTAGGAAATAGAAACAAGCAAAGAAAAATCATTTGTGTGGATCATTTTTCATTATGGTGAAAACACGATTCTTCATGACAGTTTCAAGTCAAGCACCACTGTCCTGGTTTCAGCCAGGATAGAGCTGGTCTTCTTCACAGAAGCCAGTGTGAGGCTGTGTGTTGGATTTGGGATGAGAAACTGTTGATAATGTGCTGATGTTTTGGGTTGTTGCTGAGCAGTCGAGGACAGTCCAGCTTCTTGTGCTGGGCTGCCAGCGAGCAGGCTGGGGGTGCCCGGGGAGCTGGGGGGGGACACAGCCGGGACAGCTGACCCAGGCTGGCCACAGGGATATTCCCTACCATATGACATCATGCCCAGTACATAAACTGGAGTTAGCTGGGAGGTGGGAATCGCTGCTCGGGGACGGGCTGTCGATCGCCGGGTGGTGAGCAGTCGCTGTATTGGGCATCACTTGTTCCTGTACGTTCCTTTGTTGGTATTATCATTGGTGTTATCATTGTTGTTTCTTTCTCTCTTTCTGTCCTATTAAACTGTGTTTATCAAAACCCACAAGGTTTTTTTTTCTAATTCTCTCCCCCATCCCACTGCGGGACGGGGAGTGAGTGAGCGGCTGCGTGGTGCTTAGTTGCCGGCTCGGGCTAAACCACGACAACTACTTCAATAATCATGGAAAAGCTAAAGATGGGTAAATATTTGCAGCCATTTAGTTCTGTTGCACAGCACAATTAATTGACCTCCACGAGAAAATCAGGTGGGTACTCGCAGTGCCAGGTACAAGCAAAATGTATGGAAGACTTTCCAGCCCGACCAACTCTGGATGACCTCGTTCATACTGTGCCAGAGCTCGGTTTTGGTGGAGCTTTGGAATGTGTCCCGACCTATTTTGCAGATTGCATGTAGGCAGTACGTGCATCATTCTTTACCAACGAAAAGGAGAGGTGGTTATGTGTTTCCTATTGCTCTGAAAACCTTCCAGCTCCTCTTGCATCAGCAGAGGCCTCAAAAAAAACCAGCTTTGTGGTCTTGACACTTATGTGAGTCCCCTCCTTCGAGGACTGAGAGAGGGAACAGGGAGGAGTCCGAGTCCTTGTTCTCTTCCAGTGACAAGCCCCCTCACCATAAAGTGACACTATAGTGTATCACTTAACTGCACCAAGACATGGTACTTACTTACTTACTTAAACCGTTAGCCACAAAAACTGAGGAATTTCTCTTATTTTGCTCAGGCTTTTTACTCTCTAATCTACAACCCTTAAGTACAGCTTTCTGATGTCTTTCGGAATTACAAATACGTTCTAAGAAAACCTCCTTTTTCTGTTTCGTAGCATCTAAAGATAAATAATTTTTCACATAGAAGTCAAGTGCTAGGCCTTCCTGATGTCTTTTAGATGAACGGAAATGTTCCAGACAATAACACTTTTTGTTTCCTGTGCAGATGGCATGCATGTTATGGCAGACTGCAATCTAAGCCACTTGCAGTAACCATTTAATGCTTTAATTTTTTCCATTATATGTAATTTGGGACTCCTGGGCAGGGAAGCAGGGAGTGCATGGACAACCAACATAGCTAAAAGCTTTGCAATTAGCCCAGTACATAGTTCAGTGCAATAAACATTAGAATGAGTTTGGATTTATAGTTTTTTAAGCCAGCTCCTAAAACAGAATGCAGTTCTTCACTTTTAAAATAATTTAAGCATCACAATTGTCTCAAAATTCCCATTGCAATGGGGAAACTCTGAAGTAGGTTTCTTTCCACTGGCATCAGTGCAATTATAGTTGCCCTGGTACTGCCACAGCAAGTGTGGGGATAAGAAAGTAGACTTTTGACTTTCTGTCTATTTGAAACCAAGGTCAAGTTATGAGGCCCTTTCTCCCTCTAAAAGCCTCAGGGAATTAGGAATTTTTATGAGAGAAGCAAAGTAATAAAACGGAGACTTGTTAACCCTCTGACCCACCACCCTGTGCCACACACAGAGATAAAAGTCTTAAGAAGAAAAGCAGAAAAGCGGTTAGTACATGCCAAGGTGGAACATATGCACACATCTTCTGGGCATTCCTACCTGAGGTTTCCCTCAGCATGGCTCTGCATCCAGGATGCTGGCCACTGCTGGCAAGAGAGCAAAGCTCCTTGTACAACATGTGGGAAAATTAGGTCCCTAAACAGGACTGTAGTTTCTTCTACAGGAGCCCTGCAGTTTCTAAACTCACATAGAAATGATCAGACCATCCCTTTTCTCTTACTGAGGCTACCCAGACCTGCTAAGAGCAACAAAAGTTAGCAGCAAACCTTCTAAAAGCAATGCTAGATACTGTTTAAATATTCTGCATTATTAACGAGGGGAAAAAAAATCAGTTTCACTAAATGTCATGGCCTAATTAGAAAAACGAAGCAATACACGAAGATACAACACTCACACTGACTGCTGCAATAGCTCATAAAAGAATGTGCCGATTCTGAGCATAACATGGGATCCGTGTGAGTTTGTATAAATTGCCATTTTGTTACCTCGTCATAGTATCCGTCACTCTTTTTGTTGCAATACAATTGATCATTTAGCTGCAGCTGATGCTCTGCTTTCAGGTGCTGTCCCCTGGCTGTCGCAGTCTTCTCTTTTCCCCACAGAGCATCCGTAATTAAATTACTCTGCATTGTATCCTGACTGCAAAGGGAGCTGGAGCTAGTGCACAGCTTGCATTCAAGAAAGGAGGAAGACAGAAACTTGAAGGAAGACTGGCTTGTCTGGAGAATGGTGCAACCCCCATGCAGCAGGCATGGGTCTTCCTGTGGGAGAAGACAGCCTACAGCCACAGAGTACCTGGCTATAACTACCCTGGGAGCAGGACTAGGCTCACGATATCCATCCAAACCAAAAAACTCTTTGCTTTCCTGGAGCATTTTTTTCATATACAGGCAATGCAGTATTTAATCCATTTATTGGTTTATTTAACATGTTGCTGGTAGTTAACCCTTAAGCTAGCAGTTCACCGAGAATGGAGAAGTTAATTGCTAAACATGTTTCTCTTCCTTTTTTCCTACGGCATGTGCAACGGTCAGAGATGGAGTGTGGAAGCCAGTGTAGCTGTGTCACTTTGCTGTGGTATGTTGCTAGCGGGTGCTCCGGACGCCACAGCCAGGAAGAACAGACCTCTGGCAAAGCTCGGAAGCAATCAGCAATGCCTGAAGCATTTAATTTGTGTTACAAACCACAGCAGTACCAAACCGGTACAAGTGTAACAAGTAAAGCCACTGTCCTTCAAATCTACAGTACCATCACAGGTAGACCACCCAGCATCACCTCTGGTGGACAACCTCCGGTTAATAGCACACGAAGCTCTATATGGAACAAACAGCAATTACGTACAAGAGCTGTCCTTTACCCATAACCATGTCTGCAAAGCTTTAGCTTAAGTACAATCACAGTACTTACAGTCTAACTAGAAAATGTGCAACATGGGGAGGTGATTGGGTACAGCCCAAGCAAGTGACCAAGTGAGTTCTAATGCTCAGCCACAATACCCATAATTCCTAATTTGGTCTTTTGATTGCTGTACTTCCATTTTTTTATTATTACTTAGTGAATAAAGTGTAAATGAACTTTATAAATGGATCTGGAAATGAAGAGCTGAGCCACCTCTTTAGGTAAGACAAACACACTATGTGTTGGATTGGAGAGTCTTCTGGCACTCAGCTTCATTCTTTGTTCCCTACCAACCGCATGGAACCCTTATTCACACGACAGGGAGAGGACAAGAACTAGCAGGAGTGCCTTGTCAGCCTCGCCGCTTCTGTGGCAAGAGCCCACCACTGAGAGCTCTAGTTAGCTCTGAAAGAACTTGTGCAACCTTTCCCGTTATTTAGGAAATGGCCTCGCGGATATGTCAGGTGCCTCCTTCAGGAGAGACAGCGGTTACCAACTGGCAGAACATCAGTCTCAGTGTCACCGAAATCGGGAATAAACCT
>NW_010564324.1:12048-23084 GCF_000687285.1 Phaethon lepturus | reverse complement strand
GACCTCCCCTGTTAACCAGGACTGCTGATGACTGACTACAAGGGGTCTTTTCTGACATTATGGCTTAAATCAGTTTGCCAAATGGAAAACTTTACTCACAAAATAGTAATTTTTGCCAGCATAATATCAAATAAACCTATATTAGGATTTCCAACAGCGCAAGTACATTACAGTACAGTTAGAATACGGCAGTGACCAAACTGAAGGTGTTTCACTTCCATCAGGATTACCAATTCCAACCCCAGATTAACACCAACATCAAGGTGTACTTACTTACACAGTACTTGGGCAGCAAAGCAAAATTAAGGATATTTTCGCGCCCTGTGTGGCCCAGCACATCACTGCAACTCCCCCCAGTGCAGCTGTGCCAAGACAACCGCTCACAGGGTGGAGGGAGGTTGTAAACTGGATCACTGAAAAAAGTATGGAACAAAAGCTATCCTCAAAAATGCTACTACACAGTTACTTACAGCAGATTTGCCACCAAAATCAACATACCATGTAACTATACCCTCATAAACTTAGATTTGGAAAGCTTAAGTCCATTCCACAGAACTGAAATGATCCCTGGCAAAGTGGTAACATTCCTTAAAAGCAGGTTTTAAATAACTGCACACCTGTCAACATTCAAATAAAACACAACTCTGCGGTGAACAGCGGCCAGAGACTATATAAGAACGTGGTAAATAAAATCGAGGAGGAGAGATTTGTGTAAGGCTGCCCAACAAAAGAGATGGAATAATTGCAACTTTGTCCACAAACCATTACTGTTCTTTTTTATACTTTATCACTGGAAGAAAAACTCTCTGGAAAGTTGTGCAGTTGTCCAGCATAATCAATGCCTCAATCTAGAGCAAAGAAGGAACAGTCTTTCCACAACACTGAAGGAAAAACAAGCTATATCAGAAGACACGTATTTGAAGCACTTTTTGTGACTTTTTGAGAAAACATGCATACTTAATTAGGGGATTGTCCACAAAAGTATGTAGTAAATCCATAAATGGATGGGATGAAGATGAGGTGGTGACCCAAAGATAACTATACAATAACATGTCAACAGTTCCAATGATCAATATATTGGGAGCAAAAAAAAATCCAAGCTTCATGTGAAAAAACTCATTTTGTATCTTACACCAACAGTACCCTCTACTGTTACAGAGCAGCATAGCATAAGATGAAGCCCAGCCCTGACCATCAGGAACACCCGATGCATCAAGAACACCCACCTAGCTTTATTCATTAACTACCTAGCTTCCTGTAAAGATGTTCCAAGTTTGTTGGTTTCTTCCCACTATGGGGTCAGTTTTGGGGTTGGTTATGATGTTCATCTATTTCTTTTCCCAAGACCTTTTTCTGTGATTGGAAAATGACAGATAGTTTAGCCTTAAAAATAATTTTAAATATTGAATAAAATAAAAATAAATTTGAAGACTATCCTCTAAGGAAGACCAGAGCCAGTCAACAGCATAGTATTTTCTGGATTATTTCTGTAAAGCCAAAAGTGAGTTTTAGATTTTAAAACCAGAGATTTTAAAATTATCAAACAGTCACACTTCATACAGAAATCCAAATATTCTATCAGAAGGTTCTTCAAAAATCAACTTGAAGGCTACATTTCATCTGCAAATGGCCCCACGGGCAACAACACAGGCAAACTCCTCTGATATTCTATGACCACCCACCATCCCCATGCTAGAAGAAGGACCATCACATTGCAGATTCAGCATAGCAAGAGCAGAAATGGGGAGGTCAGGCAGGCAGTCCCTTAGCTTCTCCTTGGGATGAAGTTTCCAGACCTATTCATGGAGGGTCACTGCGAGGGTTTAGCACAAGCCATGAGCTTCAGGAAACACCGCCCGCACAGTGTCTAGCTGATGATCTTTATCGGCAGAGAAATTCAGAAACTGGGTGTACATACTGTTCTTCTCACATCATGTGGAAAGCAAGTGGAGGGAAGACAAGCACAGACTATATAAGCACTACAGGGCAAAAAAAGCTCCTAAGCTTGATTTGAAGCACAGGCATATTCATCACAGAATGCCTGTATTAACAAGCAGCAAGAAGGAAAAGACATACAAGAGCAAGGAATGCTCAAACTAGACTATGTGGTTAAGATTACTGTCCCAAAATTGAACTGTGAACGAATACAATCCAGAGCTACGTACCACCTGTCTTCAGAAAAAAACTAAAAACAGGAAAAAAAAAATCCTTCAGTACAGAGATGAAACAAAGTTGTACAACTTGCATTAGAAAAGAACCCTATACTGCCTGATCTAGAAAGCATATCAGGGCAGGTATAGTCATGACAGAATATGTCTACAGAGCTTGAAGCTGAAAGAAACCCAAAATACCATGTTGTCCATAATGATATTACCAACAATACACTTCCACCCAGTTCAGTGTCTTTTTCTGAAGAGATCTGAGACAGCAGTCAATTGCCTTTGACCAAAGGACGCAACTTTTAAGCTTCAAGCATTGTTTCACGTCTTTCCATCAGAGCAGACTCTGAACCACATTTTTATACATTCCATAGCAACAGCAACAAGACATCCAAGCATACAGCAAGTATACAAATATTTGAGTCTTGGCAAGGGAACTCAGCACTTCCAAGGGAACGTAACAGTGTTATAATGAGTTACAGTGAACAGCAAGCTAATCCAAATCAGCACCACAATACTGAAACCCTAATGTCTTTGCACTGACAAGCATGAACTAAAGCATCACTGCAAGCCACATTTTTCTACTCCACTCATACAGATAAAGCCTCCAAAGAAATATATTCTGGAGTACCACACTCCCAGAAACATATGCACAAGTTGTGGAGTCTTTAGAAGCACAAATGATCAGACTCCAGAAAATTTTCTCCACTAAGAAGATGAAAAAAATCACACGTCTGAAGAAAGTAAGACCAAAAGAAGCCTATTAGCTAACCTAAGCAACATAAATACGGGGGCTGGGGAGAAAGCCTTGCAATTGACATGATTGTGGCAAAAATTATTTAAAGTTGACATCAGGAAAAATCTGTCTACAGGGAAGAATAATTAAGCACTGGGATAGATTGTCCCAGTTTCCATCATTAGATTTTATAGAGTACTTCTGACATATGTTGGTATAAAATGATGTTAAAAATATTGTTTCTAAAGGCCTGGAGAAAGACCTCCTGCGGTTCTTGCCAAGGCTATTTTCTACAATTTCCTATGAAGGAAAATATTTGGACTAGCCATTGTTAAAATAATCAAGAAAACAAACAGTGCTAGAAATTAAGTATATTCAGCTACATTAAAAAAATAGGACAATCAGCTTACAAATGAAATATTTAGTCAAGTATCTTAGAAAGTAACTAAACAATTATATAACGTGAAAGGAAACTGCCTTGCAGTTCCAGCTCACTCCCAGCTGCTTATTTTAATGCCAGTGTGATAGCTGGGCTAAAAGACAGAGTGCCAGGAGTACAAAAAAATGCAAGATAATGGCAATGAGATATATAACATAAATATGAAAATAAGTGAAATTTTAGCAGTTAAAAATACATACTTTTTTTTTTTAAAATGAAATACGTATTTTGAAACTTAACACAATCCCTTCCTTACCTACAGACTGACTGTTCAGGATTGCTATTCTCACATCTTTCTGCTGTTAGCGGTTTTAAAAACAAATTTTAAAAATTAAATTTCACCCATTTTTAACATCAGGACAAGCAATAAGGAGGCTTCTACCTTATGGCAGAAGACATGTTATTTTTCAATACAGCCCAAGTCCCAAGATGGTTACAATCACAACAACACAACTTCTTTCTCAGTACAGTTGCCCAGCATTCGTCTAGAAATCTGAGACACTTTCAAGCCTGTCCTTCATGAGAAGCCAAAAGCATTTGCCTTGATGGAGAAACAACATGGGGAAAAAGAGAAATTAAAATTAACTTGGATTTGCTCCTATCATCAAGATGAAACTTCCAATATACAAGCACCTCCACGTGTTTAGAATCCTATCTTAGAGTATAGCATCCAACATGCAATTGCAGGGGATTTATTCCCTATGTGATAGCATATAACTGCATTTCCTCAAACATTTTATGGGACCAGACAGACATTCCAGAGATGAGGCTTCACATTGCACAGGATGTAGGAAGGGAACCACCCAGCAATCAATGTAAAATGAAGCCTTCTGGAAGCATTCATCCCAATAGCTCCCACTGGACATGGACAAAGGAAATACCACAAATAATGTTTTTTAATTAAAATGTTTTATAAATTATACACTGGCACATGCTGAGAGGAACTGATAAAAGTTATTTTAAGAGAAAATAGCTTAGAAGAATATACCCACTTCTCTACTCTTACAGAAAGAAAAGAGATTATGGTATTTGTCACTGATTATTAGCTTGCATGCCTTTAAAATCTCACCTTTGAAGGACAAGTGGAGCTGCTACGAAAGACAACCACTCCTGTTGGTGTAGTCACTACAAAGACAGACAGTTGCAAGCAATGGCTAAAAGGACTCTAAAGGTAGATGAATCTCAGCAACATAGTGGACTATGGTTGCCATCAGCACACATCTTACTGCACAACTGAGGCAATACCTCCAGTGTTCCTACACCACGGAGAGTCTTGAATCAACAAAGCAATTCATGGGAAAGATTTAAACAGCTTAGTGTGGATCCTTGACTAAAAAAAATAAACTGCCTCAAAAATAGTTTGGAAAATAATATGTGCACTATGCTAGAAACTGCAGAACTAAGAGGAGTTGAAGAAAGAAGTCCAGAAAGTTGAAACATGAGAGAATAAGCAACACAAATGCTCAAAAGGATCAGAAAAAACAAACGCAAGTACACAAGTAAGGCATTAAGGACACTACTCCTTTTGGGTGCAACACATTGCAGTCACAAAACTCCCCTTGCAACCCAAATTTGCAGTCGCTTCATTGAAGATAAAACCTGTGTTCAACACTTCTAATTTCTCCACGTTTTTAGTCACAACCCAGACATGGCTGTCATCAATAGGTGGCAGCAGTAAAAGCAGTTCAAATGCAGCAGTGGTCGCACCCAATCCAGCTATTTTCAGCAGCACTGTCTTCTCCAGAGGGAACCAATTACCACATGCACGGCCTCCCTTGCAACCATTATCTTCACATCAGTCCTTGACATCTGATTACACAGGATTCTGTAACAGCCATCCTCTTCCAAATAGTTCTTTGTCATTCTGAGCTTACTAAATAGCTGCATGTCAAGTACCCAAGAGCCTAAATTAGTAGTATTGCACAAACAGCCATTGCCTTTCTTCACTGACTTTCCCATCTGTTGAGCTCTGGAATTTCAAGAGAGGCCTGATTATCTTTGAATACCTCACTTCTCACACTGTCTTCAGGACTTCACTTTCTACCTGCAATTACATCTACAAGAAAAAAAAAAAAGTAGGCATATGGAAAACTTACTCAATGCCCATACCATCCTGTGAATCCTTCAGGGGAAGGAAGTGACAATGGCCACAAGTTACAAGGTAGAAGGTTCAGACTGGACATTAGGAAAAATTTCTCTACTAGAGCACCATGGAACAGGTTGCCTAGAGAGGGCGTCTGTTGTCTGAAGTCTGTTTTTTTTTACTCATCCCTCTGTTCTACACTCGCTTAACAGTGACTGCTTTTGGACTGAGCCCCTTGAGAAGCAAAATGCCTTTGTGGAAGCAACAGCATTACCTATATCATTATTGTATATTCAATATATTCAATATTGTACGTTCAATGTTAAGTGCTCCTTCACTGATCTGGCATTTCTTCAGCAAGCTCCAATGCAGGTACCAAGCACCTCCTGTGCAACAAACGCACAATAAAGAGGCATTTGAAACAGAAGGTGAAAGACCAGAAAGTATATGGAACAATTTAACTGACATGAAGCAGGAAAAAAGTTGCGGGGGGAACCAACACAAAACCCTCCAAATGACAATAAGCCCTCTGTCTTAATGGGTCATGCCTGGTCTCCAGAGAGGGCTACAGACAAACAAGGGACTGTGCAGATGATCAAATACCAGGGTGCTAACACAAGATCTTTGAGGAAAGACTGAAGGAACGAGGCTTATTCAGCCTGCAGAAGATAAAGCTTTAGGAAGACAAAACAGCAGCCCTCCAACACCTGCAAGATTATCAAGAACACAGAGTTTGGTTCCTGAAGTGATGTATTATGGGACTATGAGAGGCAATGGGTATAAGCTGAAACGAGAGAAGTTCAGACTGGATGTAAAGAGAAGTCTGTTCACCATCAAGACAGTGAAGCATTGGAAAAGGTTGTAAAGAGAGGTTGTGCGGTTTCTATTCTTGAAGGTTTTCAAAACCCAACTGGATAAAGACCTGGTCTCATCTAATTACTGATGCTGCTTTGACCAGGCTGTTGGACTAGAGACCTCCTTACGTTCCTTCCAACTAGTGCTACCCTATAATTTTGCAGTCTTGCACTGCACTTAAAAACACAGAAAAGTTTTGAAACATATTTTAAAGCAGAAAGAATTGGACAGTAAAGGGCATATGAAGACTAATAAATGTAGGTGCATTTTCCGCTAGATTTCTATATTTGGACACATAATACAAGATGAAAACTGCTTTTTTCCCCAGTTTTTAAATGTTACACGTGTGTGCACACAAGTGTGAGAGTATACTACAGTTATATGTAGCAAAAGAGCTCTTTCTACTACTAAGCCTGCAATGAAAATGGCTAAATGGACCCAGAAAAAATACAGTAATATAAACTCAGGTGAGAGAGAAGCAAAAAGGAATCTGTTTTAAACAACAGAATTAAGATAGAGATGGAAATTCTGCTCCAGAAAAACACTGCCTTCTTAATTTGCTACAACAGCAAATCAGGAGGGGATGGATTGATTGATTGGTCACTCCAAATTAGCCTTGATTTACTTCTCAGAATCAACCTGAGCCAGAAGACAGAGTATTATTAAATTTTCTGAGTCTCAAAACGATGATATAAGAAAGTAACAGAGAAGAGACCAGCATCAACCACAGACTAATTCTGAATACTTCCCATGCCTAATTCCAAATTTAACCCTGCTTTGCTAGAATAAATCTACTTTCATCTTCAAGCTGATCTCATACCAACAGCTACCACAGGTGAACCTAACAAGTACAAAGATTAGTTGCTTTCAAGGAAAGTAATATGTGCACTTAATCTTTTAGGTGCTTACAACATAGGAAACATTTGGAAAAGTGCAGCAATTTGGAATAGGTTTCTTAAGAGCGTAGATGTGGAACTTAAAGTCATCAGATGTCAATACACAGGAATTCCTCTGTCGAGAGCATCCACTGAAAGATCAGGGCAAAAATTCACGGGAAAGGAACAGGCCTCTGTTCAGTCACACCTGAGGCATCCTTAAAAGAAACCCTTCAATCAGAATATATTTTTTCTTAGTACATTCACATAAAGAAGTTTAATACCTTGAAATAAGATTCATTCTCCCTCCAAATCTGGCTTTCTAAAATCTTGGTTAGTCAGACATTCTTAGTTTTTCCAATCTCTATATAGATATTAAATTCTTTTCTGAACCCAGATAAATTCTTAGACTCTCATCAATAATTTCAACCCAGAGTTAAACATTCACCACACTGTCTTCTTTATCATTTTAAGAAACACAGAAACAAACAAAATATTTTCTCATTCATTTAGGGCAATTTTAACAAATGTTTCTAGAAAAACTTAATTATTTCCCCACCTTCTTAACTCATTTATGTTAAATGAGTTAACTAGGCTTTAGGGGTGCTTTTTCACACAATGCCATTAGTTTAGGAAGATCAATATGATGGGAAAATGGTACCAGAAGCTTATATATAGGTTTGAAAAGTAGTCAGACAAGTTTATGTCAGAAAATTCTTAGCAGGCACTATTACATGAAAAGACAACACATCTATCTCAGGAAATCAAAGGTCACACATTGCAGGAAGACAGGAAAGTGGGATGGGAGAAACAACAGTAAATGCTAACCCCACTGACAGTTTCTAAGACACCACGCTACTTGTACCTCTGGTCTGACCAGACACAGCTGTTCTTACATGAGTGTTACCAGTGATGGAGGGGCAGAACTTACCTATACAGATTTTGCCATGAAACGTGAAAGAGCTGTAACACAGATGTGCTTCTTAACACAAACTTGTCTCCCCAAAATTTTATTTTGCTTCTCTCTTTAAAGTACATGAAATTAATTAGCAATAGTTGTTTTAATAATTATAAACATGTCATCATCATCACTTGTCAGAGGACTTGAGCATTTTTTTGGTCTTTAGTGCCCATGTAAATTCTACCCAGTGAAAAGCAATTCAAATTATCAAATGTGTCTTTCATTCTTTATTCTCTCTCTCTGCTTCAACGTCTGCAATAAGAGCCTCAGGATTAGAAGCATCCAGATTTTCACCACAGCACCAACCCACAAGACAAGATTACATAGTTACAACTTTTATTCTTTCTCCTCAACTACTAAAAGTCCTTTAAATAAAATGAGCTGTTCTGTAAATAACTGAAGTAACAAAGCCTGCTTTCCTAAGAATTTTAGATTTGTCTAGGTTTTCTTCCCTCTGCAATAACACAAGCACGGTACGTAAAACCTTACATCCCAGTGTAATGTCTCCCATTCTCCCCAGATTCTTTGGGCATATACATAATTTCAAATGAATTTAAATTAAAAAAAAAAAAATTCCAGCTATTAGGTTAAGGCACTAAAAGACCTTCTGAATAGGAGTGTCAGGAGGCAAAACCAGAAACTTGTCACAAAATGGGACTCGATCAGATTATTCAAAATAGCTACTGGCAACAGTTGGGGACTGGATATGAACAGCAAGGTTCCTCCAAATTAAGTTACTCTAAAACCAAATGACTCTACAGAAAATTTATTAACGTAGTATTTACTAAAGTGCACCCAGGGAATAGCAGCTGCCACTTTGTAACTGCAAAGGAAAGAAGAACACTGTGCTTTTTGGTTTGGTTTTGGGTTTTGTTTGGGGTTTTGTGTTGTTTTTTTAAAAATAGTATTTATTCAACTCGCAATGGGTTTTGACGTGGCCGGGGAGTGCTGGTGAGGGGGTGAAGCAGAAGACATCTGCTGCCCTCGCGTGGTACCTGCAATAACCGCATGCTTCAAGAAGCCTCAGCCTTTCAAGCACGGCCCTTCACCTACGTGGCTGCAAGAGTATTTTAGCGAAAATATTGGTTTCAGCGTGTCAGCCTGCCTGGTAGGGATTAGAAATAACATTTCCTAAAGAGCTGGAGGGAGGGAGAAGAGAAGAGAAGGCCTCTGTATTTTCACACTATATCAGTTTCCTTGTCCAATTCACTATACAAACAAGTTTTCCAGCATATCTGAATGCAAGCCAGGGGAGCAGAAGCTGCTTAGCCGTGGGCTCAGCAGAAACTTTTCCGGTACAGCGAGTCCAGAATTAATTTCACATTACCTACCCTATCATGTTATTTAGTCTTCACAAAGATTAAAGCATTTAACAACAACAACAAAAAAAAAGGTCAGGGAACCAAGCAAAAAACTTGGTTCCTCAGAACAAAATAAATCACAGTATCCCATGCAACTTTCACCTCTTCAAGCACGAGACACAATGTGTCTTTTAAAAAAAAAAAAAAATGTTGCTTATAGAAACCAAAAAGCATAAAACAAGAAAAAACAAACTGCTCACACAAGAGGTAAGAGGGATACCGTAGCAGAGAGCTCCAGGTACATCATATAGAGCTCTCAGGGAGAGATTTAACAGTAGATATCACACATATACTAAACGCTTTCACACAAGTGTGAACAACTCTTCAAATCCAGCTGGCCCACAACACAAGCAGCAAAGCTTGTGGAGTAAATTGTCTTACAGGTTTTGTCCAGCTCTTCCAGACAAACAATGGAAAAATTCAAAATTAATCATACAGGTATCTCAAACATTTTTATAAGCAGATCCTTGAAGAAAGAAACCATCAGAAGATTAGTTAACACCACAAACTGGGACAAGGATAAGAAAGCTACTCATGTGGTAATTCCATTCCTCCAAAGGCACAAAGAAATACATGACTGCTGAGCAAGATACAGTTATACTAGTGCAGCATTATGTCAAAACCAGCAATTAATACACAATAGCCAAGAGGGCTGTGTTAAACCTTTTGGCTATATTGTTAAGTCTTAAGCAAAATCAAAGTAGCCCTAACTTCCTGAAATTACATTAAAGCCTGCAGAAAATTTTCTTATTTTAGCTCTTTTTTATGGTACAATTATAAAGTTTGCCAGAAATGAGTGCACTTCCCAACATCAAGTACAGTTATACTAGTGCAGCATTATGTCAAAACCAGCAATTAATACACAATAGCCAATACACAGTAGCCCTAACTTCCTGAAATTACATTAAAGCCTGCAGAAAATTTTCTTATTTTAGCTCTTTTTTATGGTACAATTATAAAGTTTGCCAGAAATGAGTGCACTTCCCAACATCAAGTTTGTTTTGTTCTTCATCTAATGCTTCCTCTCACTTCTCAATTGCCATCTTCTGAAGCCATGCTTACTGTTCATCACAAGGAGGAATTCTGCATCAAGGCTGTATCAGAAAAGCAGCAAATCACTAGACAGCAGCAGGTTTCTCTAGTCCTTCATCCATCCACCCTTTGAAGCAGGAAGTGTCATTTGCATAGGTGAGTACATCATGAAGAGTATGTAGCCCTAGTTTATGAGTTCTTTTTAGCTCTTCTTAAAAAAAGAAAAGTTTTAGTAACTTCATCAAGAAACTTAAAGCATTCAAAAGTCAGGAAACACCAGCCTAAAGGCAGTCCCTTCATGTATGGTCTCTATTCATAGAAGCACAAAGTATTTCTCAAATAATACAGTATGTTGTAATTATAAAACTAACTTTGGGGGTGTCCTGGTTTCAGCCAGGGTGGAGTTAATTTTCTTCACAGAAGCTAGCGTGAGGCTATGTTTTGGATTTGGGATGAGAAAATGTTGATAAGGTGCTGATGTTTTGAGTTGTTGCTGAGTAGTCAAGGACAGTCCAGCTTCTCGTGCTGGCCTGCA